>NW_026562511.1:275000-290000 GCF_027474105.1 Poeciliopsis prolifica | reverse complement strand
TAAAAGGCAAAATATCCCCTAAATATTCAGAAAACAATAAACAGACAAAATAGAGAAAATCATGATACAGACCTCTGACCTTTAACCCCTGACCCAACAGACGATCAAAAACCAGAAAACAACCAAACTGAAACCAGAGAGAAAAATAAAAATATTAAAAACAACAACTGAGTTTTTACAACAAAAACCTGAAGAAACCAACAGAAACAGATGGAAGAACGACAGACCAGTTCTCCCAGTTCTCCCAGTCAATGGAACTATAAGTTCGGATCAAGTCATTGTCTGACTGACACAAATATCACGTTCATGTGGAACCAGAATCATTTTAGGACCAGATCTGTTGGTGATCAGAGTTTCTGAGATCCTGCAGCAGAACCGAGTAGAACCGGGTCATTCCGGCCGGAACCGGAGGTTCTGCAGCCGGCATGTGGCGAATATTGATAGCTCTGCAGAAATAAACTGGCAAACAGACAGAAGCAGCAGCTGCAGCTGGCAGAGGAACCGTTTACTGAAAGCAAACCGGATCCGGACGGTTTGTTTGTTTCCTGAAACGTTTCTCTGATTTCCACGTCGTATGTTTTTCTTTTGGTGCATCTTCATTTCCCTTTTAGCTATTAGCCATTAGCCGAATCGGAAGCCAATTTCAGCTGTTAGCATGTTTATGCTAGCTGTATCAATGCAGCTAACCTGATGCTTAGCATGCTAACCATTTAACTCGACAAAGTTTCCATTAAAGGAGAAAATGTAAGTCACGGGTGGGCATGCTACTTGTTAGCATATCCGAGGCTAACATTAGCCTATTTAACGCTATTGCTAGCATGTCTGTGCTAATGACCAGCAGAGGAAAAGGCAATTTGATGGGTCACCAACATAGCCATGCTAGTCACCTGTCTCTCCAAAGCTAGCACTAGCTAGTCGTCGTCTCATTTGCCACTGGGGAGACTGGTTTCACTGGTTTCAGTGGTTGAACCTCCTCAAACCAGTCAGTCAGAATCACCCAGGGACGCACACACACACACACACACACACACACACCCTCTCTGTGTGTGTGTGTGTTTGTGTGTGTGTGTGTGTGTGTTTTGTGTGTGTGTTTGTGTGTGTGTGTGCGTGTGTGTGTGTTTGTGTGTGTGTGTGTGCGTGTGTGTGTGTTTGTGTGTGTGTGTGTGTGTGTTTGTGTGTGTGTGTGTTTGTGTGTGTGTGTGTGTGTGTGCGTGTGTGTGTGTGTGTGTGTGTGAGTTTGTGTGTGTGTGTGTGTGTGTTTGTGTGTGTGTGTGTGTGTTTGTGTGTGTGTGTGTGTGTGTTGTGTTGTGTGTGTGTGTGTTTGTGTGTGTGTGTGTTTGTGTGTGTGTGTGTGTTTGTGTGTGTGTGTTTGTGTGTTTTTGTGTGTGTGTGTGTGTTTGTGTGTGTGTGTGTGTGTTTGTGTGTGTGTGTGTGTGTTTGTGTGTGTGTGTGTGTGTGTGTGTTTGTGTGTTTGTGTGTGTGTGTGTTTGTGTGTGTGTGTGTGTGTTTGTGTGTGTGTGTGTGTGTTTGTGTGTGTGTTTGTGTGGTGTGTGTGTGTGTGTGTGTGTGTGTGTGTGTGTGTGTGTGTGTGTGTGTGACAGGCCGCCCGCCCTCTCTGGGAGTTTACTAATGAGTTTATTACATTCAGCTCAGACAATAAATGAAGCGATCCATCACTGGGGAACATCTGTGGAGTCGACGCCTTAATCAGGCAGCAGCTTCATAGCAGGCTGACACGACGAAGAGGAGGAGGAGGAAGAGGAGGAGGAGGAGCGTTTAAGAGGAAGGAAACATCTGCAAGGTTTGGTTTCCACCAGGACCCGATGAAGACGAGGAGGAGGGAGGAGGAAGATTAGAGGAATCTCCTTCTGATGATGAAGAGGAGGAGACGGCATCTGCTGCTCTTCATCCCTCAGGAGGAGGAAGAGGAGGAGGTGATGAAGAGTCGTCTTCATATCAGCTTTACAGCTAAATAAAACTAAACAGTTCCATCGACCCGATCAAAGTTCTGGACGGATTCAGCAGACACAGTAAAAACACTGATAAAAGAAAACAGCGCCCCTTACTGGTGAGGGTTGGAATGTTAGCCACGCCCCGGTGATGTCACAGAGTCCTGGCCACGCCCCTCCCTGTTTCATCTGGTTTCAGTTCCGGGTCTGAAAGAACCAGAACCAGATTCCACATCACTTCCTGCTCTGTCATCAGAACTGATGGACGTTTTGTCCATCAGCTCTGGACTTTGACTAGGCCATGATCTCCATTCTCCAGCTGTTGTTCTGACGGTTTTCCTGATGGAAGGTGAAAGTTCATGATGTTGCCGCTGCTGCGTTTCAGTCGGTTTTAAATAAAATTTGATCTTTTCCTGGAGAAAACTGAAACATTTTCATATTGGAACAGGTTTTATTTCAGGGTGTCAGAGTGAAAAGAGCAGATTGGATGACAAACTTTCCACCTCACTTAAAAAACATCTAAATCTAATTTTCCTTGAATTCCTTCAAAATGCCCTGAAGTTTCATCCTGTGACATAAATCCTCCTTCAGGCTCAGCAGCTGCTGAGTTCTGCTGTCCTCATTTGTCCCACAGGCCTCGAAAGCATCGTCGTTTCCACTTGCTGCAATGGATGCAGGGAAGTCGGTTCCCTCGGTGTTCCCACGGCGTTCCCTCGGCGTTCCCTCTGCGTTCCCTCGGCGTTCTCTCTGCATTCCCTCGGCGTTCCCTCGGCGTTCTCTCTGCGTTCCCTCGGCGTTCTCTCTGCTTTCCCTCGGTGTTCCCTCGGCGTTCTCTCTGCATTCCCTCGGCGTTCCCTCGGCGTTCTCTCTGCGTTCCCACGGCGTTCCCTCGGCGTTCCCTCGGCGTTCCCTGAGGTGTTTTCCGGCGCCTCCAGGCGGGTATTTTTAGACGCGGCCGGTTCGGCCCGATTTAGCTTGAGCCTCCAGTCTGCCTGCCTGTGGAGGCTGTGGGACGACAGCAGGTAGACGGCCGAGCCGCTCTGAGTGGAAAACACCTGCTGAGCAGTTCAGTCGCCATGGCGACCACTCCTCATCCTCAGTCTCAACAGCAGGGAGATGAGAGGAGACGATATTCCCAGATTTCCCAGCTTCTGTTTTCCACAGAAGGAGGTGATGGAGGTTGTGAGTTTTCCTCTGATGATTCAGATTTCTACGGAGGAAAAAAAATTAGGACCACTGAGCACCCAACGGGGGCTACTTCCTTATAGCAGGAGGCTACATCGTTCCTGTAGCTAGCGTTAGCATTGGAGAGGCTAGCATTAGACTAGCCGTTAGCATGTCTCGGGTAGCCACCTGACATTTTTCTTTAAAAAAAATTTTATCATGACAAATGGCTGCTCTCCCAGTTTTCATCTCGATGTTGGTCTGTCATTAATCAGATCAGAAACTTTGACCTCCTGAGGAAATGAAGGAGCCGCCGCCGGGTTCGCAATAGCCTTAGTTTTGGCACTAAAATCACGCCTTAGGCAGTGGCTCCGTAGATCTGTGGTTTTGAAAACTGCTGCTCATCAACAATCAGTTCAGCGATGCAGTTAAAGGTTGATGATCAAAGAATGTTTTTATTTCAATTGTCAGAGATTTGATTGAAAAAACCGTCCAGAGAGAAAAAGGAAAGAATAAAGAGATAAAGATAGAAAACTCTTCTTCCTGGCTGAAGCATCACGACGCTTCACACACTTCAGTCTCTGATTCCTCTCATGATCTCATTGTAGCGAGGGGGGGGGGCAGGGGTGCAGGGGGGAGGGGTAACAGATGGGTGTAGTCACCCCCCTCCACCCCCCTCCTGACACTCTGAGGCAGACGCTGGAACATGTTGAGAGTGTGTGCATGAATGCATTCAGAGGATTTGCAAAGATCAAGTCAGATCCTCCACACACACACACACACGCACGCACGCACGCACGCACGCACGCACACACACGCACGCGCACGCACGCACGCAGAGTCACAGTGGTGCCTCATCCTCATCGTGACTGAAAGCGCCGCCGATTCATTCCTCGGTGAGCGACATGAGAGGAAGCGACGAGAAACTAAAAACCGAAACTCAGCTGGTCGCTTTTCATTCGAAGGTCTCGTCTTTCCTCCCGTCCCTCTCAGCCTCCAACGTGTTTCTGAACCTGATCCAGGAACGGGTCAGCATCATCAAGGTGGAGGAAAGGTCAAAGGTCAACGTGGCGATGCTGGGAGTTCCACCCACTTTATTCAGTAACCAGGAATTTAACGTTTTAATATTTCCAATCGGATCAACGTTGCTCATCCAAGTCATTATTTATCATCAAAATGTGAAACATACAAAACTGGGACTGTAACAAATTTATTTTGATTATTTAAGAACAAACATTTTATTTTGTTAACATTTTCGCGCAATCAGTTTCTTTCTTTGTCTGACGCCAAGCAGCATCTGCAACCAGATGAAGCCGCTTCAAAGACTAAACGCTTCAAAAGCTAAAAGCTTCAAAAACTAAAAACTTCAAAAACTAAAAGCTTCAAAAACTAAAAACTTCAAAAACTAAAATCTTCAAAAACTAAAAGCTTCAAAGACTAAAAGCTTCAAAAACTAAAAGCTTCAAAAACTAAAATCTTCAAAGACTAAAAGCTTCAAAGACTAAAAGCTTCAAAAACTAAAAACTTCAAAGACTAAAAACGTCAGACTAAAAACTTCAGACTAAAAGCTTCAAAAACTAAAAACTTCAAAGACTAAAAGCTTCAAAAACTAAAAACTTCAAAAACTAAAAGCTTCAAAAACTAAAAACTTCAGACTAAAAGCTTCAAAAACTAAAAACTTCTAAGACTAAAAGCTTCAAAAACTAAAAGCTTCAAAAACTAAAATCTTCAAAAACTAAAAGCTTCAAAAACTAAAAACTTCAAAGACTAAAAACTTCAAAAACTAAAAACTTCAGACTAAAAGCTTCAAAAACTAAAAACTTCAAAGACTAAAAGCTTCAAAAACTAAAAACGTCAAAGACTAAAAGCTTCAAAAACTAAAGACTTCAAAGACTAAAAGCTTCAAAAACTAAAAACGTCAAAAACTAAAAGCTTCAAAAACTAAAGACTTCAAAGACTAAAAGCTTCAAAAACTAAAAACTTCAAAAACTAAAAGCTTCAAAAACTAAAAACTTCAAAAACTAAAAACTTCAAAGACTAAAAGCTTCAACAGCTAAAAACGTCAAAGACTAAAAGCTTCAAAAACTAAAAACTTCAAACACTAAAAGCTTCAGACTAAAAGCTTCAAAAACTAAAAACTTCAAAGACCAAAATCTTCAAAAACTAGAATCTTCAAAAACTAACAACTAACCACTTCAAAAGACAACACAGGGCCACGTTTTCTCTCTATTGCATCACCTCCAAGCAGCTTCGTTGTCCATCGCTGCTGTTAGCTGATGTATCTTGTGCGTCAGATTTATGAGTGCTAGAAACATGCAAACAGAAATGTTCTGGCAGGAACTTTAGTATGTGAAAAAAATAAACTAATCACAACTGAAAGTTTCTGTCGCAGTGAACGTAAAGTCTTCTTCTGTTTCTGTTCTCATTTCAGTCACATTCTGTTGACTTTCTGTTGCGACACCGTTTGACTGAACCAAGTTTTAAAAAAACATTTTCCTCCAACAGGCCAATCAGCTGATGTTTTCTGACTGCTTAACAGGACCAAACCAGAACCAGAATCCTACACGAGTGGAGCCGCTAACCTCTGCTAGCAGCCGGATTGCAGAGGCCGAGGCGATCCAGTTTCAGGGTGAATCTGTGAAGTTCTGCTCTGAATGTGGGACTTTTTGCACCGATACTCTTTCCCGGGCGTCAGAATACTAAAACAGGCACACTGATTAAATATTGAAGAGAGAATTTGCAGTGTCCAAACTATAAGCTTGGCCTCAAACTGTCAGAGCTGAGATTTAACTCCACCAGAGTGACGAGCGCAGCCAACCAGCGGCGACAGGCAGCAGCGGCTGATTGGCAGAGTGGCGTTTGTCTGTTCACCCTCCGTGTGTGTTGGCGTGTGTGGGCATGTGCATGTGTGTGTGTTTGTCTGCGTGCCAGCCTAAGCCAGCGTAGCGGCTCGTTTCGGTGACAGTATGCTGACTGGTTGTTATGCTGTATGTGTGAATGAATGTAGCAGTGTTTCTTCTAATGACTGTGTGTGTGTGTGTGTGTGTTGTGTGTGTGTGTGTGTGTGTGTGTGTGTGTGTGTGTACTTTCCTTTCTATCTTCTTGAGGACCCAGGAGCGACCCAGACACTATCGGTGAGGACACTCTCGACTCGGTGAAACGGATCAGGACAAACATCACATAAAACTCCATGCTGCTAACTGCTAACTATTTTAACTGAATATTTAACAAAAATAAAACTAGGGTCAGAGGTCATCCATCATTCAGTCACTCCCAGGAGGAAAAAATTGCAAACATCCAGAAATCTCGGTCTCTGACTCTGGAGGCCTCAGTTAGCCAATAAAGGTTAAAGGTCATGACTCTGAACCGGAATGGCTGCTTGGAGAGGTTGAAGGGGAAAAAGATGGCAGTTTGTTTGGTAGTGGGATGTAAAGGTCTTGGAGGTCTGATCATTTATTGTGTTTGTTGCATTGAGGAGATTCAGACATTGTGGTCAATCAGGAATATGTAAATATTTTTAGAAGGCTTTTGTTTTCAGGGATGTGTTCATTTTGATTAATTAGTTACACAGATTGTGATGTGTTCAAAGTTTTAAAGCAATTAATTGTTTGGGGTTTTTTGGCATACAAGAGTTCCCACCGAATATTTATAGTCACGTGTTTCCGTTATGCTCATAACATGACGCACAGGCTACATCTGCTAACAACAGAGCGTCTTTGGTCCCACTGGGTTTTAATTTCTGTTTTTAAAATGATCTGAAAATACTGCTGTTGTGTTCCAGTAGTGCTAAAAGCAGTTCACTAATCAGTGAAGCTATCTAGCCTACATGTTAGCATCTCAATGCTGGCATGTAGGCTCTGGAAAGATGAAGTTAGAAAAACATTTAATCAGATTAAATTTTCAACAGCAGAAACACAGGTTTTATTTTGTCAATAAATATTAAATGATTGCATCTGTAGATGAAATCGAAGAAAAAGTCTGTTGGTGTGTTTCTTCAGGATTTTCTCTCATTTACTTCAATGAAAACTAATCTTAATAATTTCAGTAAAAGCTGGAAGTTAATCGAGCAGAAAGTCGATTAGATGTTCAGGATCCACTTGGTTCTAATGAAACATGAACTCTTCTGTTCTGACAAGTTTGTTTCCTGAACTGCCCCCGTCGACCCCGTGACCTCCTGCAGGTTCTCCTCATTACACAACCCGACACCAACCTCATCTGTTCCACTGTAAGGGAATTTTTTTTTTTTGCGAAAACGACAATAAAAATGAACTAAGATGACTTCTTGAGCTTGAGATGGGATTTTTTCACAGAGCTGTCAAAGTAAGACGCCTAATTATTGTTGGTTTTCGCTACGGAGCAGCTGTGCTGTCAGGGACGGTTTTATTGTTGCTTTAATTTATTTAGAAATTAAAGAAACTCATCATGGCTGGATCTCGGAGCATCGTGGTTCAGACAGTGACAGGAGCCCGAAACAATCCCTGAATGTTTAATGAGCTTCAGAATAAAACGGATGTCTGTTTATTTCTATCTTTGTATTTTCTAGAAAACAAAACTCATACTGTCAATGCTTTTTTCTATAAATAAAGTTAATTAAGAACATCAGAAATAAACAAAAAACCGTTATGAAAACTGAATTTTAGATGTTAAATACAATAAATTTAAGAGGAAACAAAAGAAGAACCAAATAGAAGCTAAAGCCATCAGATCCGTTTGGGTCAAGGTTCTACTTCAATCAGACGAGTCGAGGGGCTGGACTGGACTCACCTGGCTTTGGCTGGTTTCCTCCTGATGGTCCAGTCGACCCGGTTCTACTGGAACCAGAACATCTGCTCCACCTCAGCTGCTCTGAGTCAAACCAGCCTGTTCCCCTCCTGGCCTGTGGGGGCGCTGCACCAACAACCACTGCAGGAAACGACACTAAAACCTCTGAAGACACTGAGAGCAACTTCCTGTTTCACCAGATGAAACAAGATGGAGGCTCAGAGTTTAGTGATTTCTCTTTAGTCTTTGGCTGAAGACCAGGAGCCATTTCTGCTGCTAGCGCTAGGCTAGCATGTTAGTTTTGGTTCTATTTACCCAGAATGCCCTGCGTTTTGGAGCGGTCTTTGGTACGCTTGGTGTTCACATTCAAACCAAACCCAGACCGAGTTTGGAGGACCAGAGGTCAGAGGTTGATTTGCGTTTACACCTCAGCAACTGAACCAGACTTTGACTAGACAGGCGGACTGTTGTTGGGTTGAAGTGGATGGAACAGAAACCGGTAGGAATGTTCTCTTAAAAAGACCAGCTGATATGATTTCATATTGATCTCAGCAGTCGGTTCAGATCGTCTGAATTATGAAACTCAATGATTGAGATTCAGTTTCACTTTTACAAAGAATTTGGAAAAACTGATTTAACATCTGCAGCATCCAGTTGGTCTAGTTTAAAAGCCTAATCAGTAAGAAAACCCAGATTCCTATCAGAGAGAGACAAATGTAACCTCACTCAGGTTCTTATGTCTTTTAGATAATTAAATGTCTCCTCAGGGACTCTGTAGTTTTTGGGTAGTTGGGCAGAAAAACCTGGATTCATCAGCTAAACGTGAAACGGGTGGAAACATTTCTACCTGCCTTAAAGCCCTGGTGAATTATATACAGATAATAAGAGAAGCACCTGGATAAACTGATGTCCTTCTCCTGATTGATACCTTTGTTAAACAGGGTCCTTCAGGTTCGTGGTCACCTGGACAGGTAAGTCGTTGGAAAGTCCAGCAGGTCGTCAGATTGATGGCAGGTTTGAAACTGAAGCCTGAAACGAATCTAGAGTTAAATAACAGCGAATGAAACACTTATGCAACCAGGTTAGTGCAAACGTTTTTATTAACTTTTCCTCTTTAGTCAACATTCAAAACAGTTTCCAAAAACATTTCAGATAAATTTCTCCCTGTGTCCAAACAGCTGAAGGTACTAAAACTTTCTGTCCCAAAAAGGTTCAAGAGTCAAATTACTTTCACACAGCAGGTTTTTTAAATTAGATGACTTTTATAGGTAATTTAACATCGACTGTAGCTGGTTTCAGAGACAGGAAGTCATCAGGGTTAACAGCCTGGAGTTCAGACCTGCTGGAGATCAGCCTGCAGCGTCACCGGCAATCGCTGGCCGACCAGACGATGTTTTTGGAAATTAAAGGCGACGCACGTCAGATTCACACGTTACGGCTGAAAGGGAGCGGAGGGAGGATGACGAAGTGCTGCAGCAGCGTGTGAACCGCCGGCAGCAGCATCTACAGCAGAGTGACGCCTGAGCACGACAGTCACAGCTGCTCAGCTCAGGCTCTGTGTGCGTAGATCTACGCCGCTCAGACTCAGAACCGGCCTTGAACGCCAGCTCCGTCTCCGCCATCCGCTCGATTTGCTGGTGGACCTGCCGCCCCTCCTGCTGGGTCAAAGTTCGCTCCATGTGGCGGTAGACGATGCGGTAGCAGTGACTCCGCCGGCCCGTCCTGAAACGCACAGAAACAATCGGACCGTTAGCATCACCATGTAACGATGTGTCTTCATGTCTGACGTTTGTTTTAAACTAAGAGTTCGCAGAGTTCTGCTGCTTCATGACCCGGTCTGTTACTTTTCACAGTAACATTTGTGTCTCGTTTTATTATTTTATTTATTTTACTCTGTTAAATCACCAGCTAACTCTTTGGTAATGAAATGTAAAATATTAGAGGATCAAGTAAAAACCCAAATTATTCAGGCAGAGAAGTTTTATGTTTCAAGACGATGAGACGAAGACGTTTCACTCTTCCTCACATTGGCACCCATTTCTGGACCCGAATGACTGATTCCTTTCATGATTCACCAAAAAGAATCATTTAAGTCGGACTGAAATGTGACGCTGATCCAAAATCCTCTGGTGGTTCAGATGAAGGTTGAGCCGTTTGAGCTCAGTGATGCGAGCAGCATTGTAAGGCATGGTGGTGGCAGGGTCATGCTGAGGGCCTGCTGAAAGCAGATGGGATGGTTTTGTCCTCAAACAGGAAGTGGAAACTGTTTCTGTCTCTAATGGGAAACTACTTCCTGTTGAAACCAGGAAGCCTCGTCATGTACTTCCTGTTTACTCCGTTCTGTCCTTCCTCCTCTATTCCAGCTCTTCATCATCTTGCCCTTTCTCTCTCCACCTCCACAGTTGACAAAATGACTAACAACACATTAAACCTACAATAACAAAACACAACATGATCTCCTCTCTCTCTCTCCATTCATTCTCTATGTCGCTCGCCCGCGCTCAGCGGCTCATGAATAATTGAACATCGCTACATTTGGTGGAAATGTCAGAGAGAGAGACTAATGCAATTACACACACACACGCACACACACACACACACACACACACACACACACACACACACAGACTGACTGGTATTTATGAGATAGAGTATTAATGTTTAATAATTGATGTCTCCATCATCCAGCCCATATAGCTGGAAGGGGGATCGATACAGGGACACCTGTACACTGCACACACACACACACACACACACACACACACACACACACACACACACACACACACACACACACCACACACACACACTGCAGGGTAAATGTGCCATAATGAAGCACATGTTACATTATTCATATTTATTATTGAGCCTCAAATTTCAATTTTTTACCAGGAATTAAAAATCTTCAAATCAAATGATTTCCTCTTCATTTTGTGGCCTGAAGGAAAAAACTGAATTGTTTGGGCTTCATTATTATTATTAGCTTTATTAAATTCAAAGATAAAAACTGGTTACACTGGAAGCTGAGGAAGAAACAGGGAAACTGAGCTGCTGAGTGAAACAAAAAGTAAAGATCATCATGACTCTTCATCTCTTATTGAAGATCAAATCTCACTGACTTTTTGTCTCATTAAAATTTCACTAAAATAGAAAACAGGTTGGAAACACCAGAAGCTAATTAAAGACTTTTCCAAACTTTTCCAGGCTGCCTGGAAACCCGACTGATGGAAAACCAACCAGACTTCTGATTTAAATAAAAATGATTCCCAACCGCTCTGGAGGAGCTCCAGAGATCTGCTGCTCAGGTGGGATACAAAAATAAAACAGGAAGTCTTAAAGTTGAAATCAAACTGGGAAGCAGACGAACGTCTGGAAGAGGAGAAACAGTTTCTGACCAAACGCGTCCCGAACCAGGAGTTGGCTGCATCATGCTGAGGGTCAGGCTCGTCGATTCAGTGAATTACCCAGAAGCCTGTGGTAAACGCGTGTCTGAGTGAAACATGCGGACGGTTCAGGTGTGATTACTGCTGCTGAACCCGGTTCATCTGTCCTGGCGTTCAAACGGCTGCGCTGCTGTGAAGCCAATCAAAGAGCTGCTGTGGGCGGAGAGTCGCAGAAATGATTAAAACCAAATTATCTAACAGCCGTAATGAAACAGGCTGAACCTCCTGTGTGCCACTCGGAGCTATTTATGAACACAAGCAGTCGGCAGGCCGAGGTTAGCGCCGAGTGAGGCAGAAAATAACTCGTCAGGAACTTCGCCTTTAATTGCTGCTGCAGGTTTTTCTTAGACTTTTAATTGCTCTGGTGAAAACAGGCTCCATTTCTCCTGAGCTCGCCGGCAGCAGAGCGGCCATCATGGTTTGGTTAGCAGGTCCAACAGGAAACAGATCAAACTGAGAGGAGAAACAAACAACAAAAACATTCAGGAACAAACAGCCGGAGCGCCGCTGGCAGATTCACGAACTGATGACGGATGAAGGGAAGGTCGGGATTTCAGACTTTCCTCCATCACTTCTGTCCAATCAGAGCAACGATTGTTAACTTTGTTAACAATCCAACGAAGGAGCTGTGGTTCTCTTTCTCTCTACTCTTGAGCAACCTGTTCCCCTCCTGGCCTGTGGGGGCGCTGCACCAACAACCACTGCAGGAAACGACACTAAAACCTCTGGAGACACTGAGAGCAACTTCCTATTTCACCAAGGCGTCAGTGTTTATTGATTTTTCTTTAGTCTTTGGCTGAAGACCAGGAGCCATTTCTGCTGCTAGCGCTAGGCTAACATGTTAGCTTTGGTTGGATTTACCCAGAATGCCCTGCGGTTTTGTCCACTTCCTGCTTTTGGAGCGGTCTTTGGTCAGGTTGGCGTTCACATTCAAACCGAACCAGAGTTCACTTAAACCGAACCCAGACCGAGGTTTGGAGGACCAGAGGTCAGAGGTCGACACCTCACCAACTGAACTGGACTTTGACTAGTTCACTGGGCTGGAGTTGAACTAAATAAACCTGGATGAGTTTTCCTCCAGAGGGCGCTAATCCTTCATCCAGGACGATCTCAGATAAAATCCTGGTTTTCTCAGAACCAATTGGATCAGTCGGTTTGTGGGAGCTTGGACTCTTCCCTCATGGTGGACTGAAGCTAACGCTACTAGCCTGAAGCTAATGCTACTAGCCTGAAGCTAACGCTACTAGCCTGAAGCTAATGCTACTAGCCTGAAGTTAACGCTACTAGCCTGAAGCTAATGCTACTAGCCTGGAAACATCCTGAGGTCCAGGAGGAGAAGCTGCTGATGCTGATGAGGACGGATGGACAGATGGACAGATGGACATGGGTTTATGAGACTGAAGCTCTTCCAGTTCATCTGGAGACGATGCGTCTCTTGGCTGAAGTTCTCTGGATGTTCATAAATATCAGCAACGATTAGAGGAGCTGCTCAGCTGGAGGCAACAAGGAGCAACAGCAACCAGCAACAGGCTGGCGGTAATCATTATCAGACTGGAATCAGATCTATCAGAGAATCGATTGATCGGTTTATTATGAATGGATCCTAAACATTTCAGCTGTTTTAAACCAGATGTGATTCAGATTCAGTGATTCTTCACATGAACTTTTCTTCCTCTCCTCTTCCTCTCCTCTTCCTCCCTGATCCAGAAGTCGCCAGCAGTCGATGTTTTTCCTCTCGTCTCCATTTTTACCCGGACAGACGCTGAACCAACAGCTCAACCTAATTCCTTCTTCAAAGCCTCTGCTCTTCCCTCCATCCATCCTTCGTCCCTCCAGGGCCACAAATCGCCCAAATCAATTAGCATTCAGCCAGACAGCTGCGCTTCAACCGCCGCTGCTGCTCCCTGCTTAAGCTCCCACTGAGATCCTCCCAAAGGGACGGACGGGAGGAAGAGAGGGACGGACGGACGGGAGGAAGAGAGGGACGGACGGACGGGAGGAAGAGAGGGACGGACGGACGGGAGGAAGAGAGGACGGACGGACGGGAGGAAGAGAGGGACGGACGGACGGGAGGAAGAGAGGGACGGATGGACGGGAGGAAGAGGGGACGGACGGACGGAGGAAGAGAGGGACGGACGGACGGGAGGAAGAGAGGGACGGACGGATGGCGCCTTGTGAACCGGAGCTTCGAAAGAAACGTTTCTAGGAATATTCACGGCTCTATGAAGGTCCAGTCACACCGGCAGAGCAGAGAAAACCAGCCGGCTTTCAGCATCTATACATTCTACATCTATAGAAACAACAAGAGGATTTAACTAGAAACAATCTGAAATCAACCAGTAGAAAACTGATCAGATTTTACTGCACATTAAACTTTCTGCTATCTGCATTAAAAGTACGATAAATAAAAAATAATCCGTCACCTGCAGAAGTTCTTGATTTTTATAATAATTAGTTTGTTTCTTTCAGCTGCAAAAACCTTTATTTCTCCAATAATCGTCCTGATTATCATCTTCTACAGAGTCATGAAGAAGTTTATTATTCTGGAAGTAAACAATTATTTTTACGTCTCAGTAACATAAAAATAGATTTTTAAATTTTTTAAATTATAAATTTTAAAAATCTGTAATTTTTTAAATCCAACTTTTGTTGCCATTAAAGTCTAAATGTTATTAATAATTACAGTTTAATTTAAACAGTTTATTTTGAATAAAACTGCAGAGCAGCAACTTATTTGGATAAATCAGATTTAACTGAATAAAAAAAAACAACATTATTGATTTTATAAATCAACTTTATTGCAGATCAAGCTGTTTTTATGTTTATGAGTTTATTAAAGCAGAACTAAAACAGAAAACTTAATGTTTTAAAAATAACATCAGTCAAATCAATTCTCAACTAGCTGGTTAACTAACTGGTTTAATGGTGAATTGACTGGATGACTAGTTGTTAGTTTTACTGGTTAACTGGTAGATTAATATCCTGTAAAGCAGCAGAAACTCAGACTAAAACCAGCTGATTAGAGTTTGATTAGAAATGTAACAATATAATATTTATTCTTTGTGTTTATGATGTAAAACTCTTTGAAGTGCTTCACTAATAATGCCGCGGCCCTGATGCCGCGGCCCTGATGCTGCGGCCCTGATGCTGCGGTTCATCATGGCCGCCGCCTCACATGTCAGCTCCATCAGAGCTCGTCGTTTCCTCGCCGCCGGAGAACATCTGATATTTTTTACACCTCTGAGGCAGAGCGCCGCGGTCGCCTGGAACAAGCTGCCTGGTTTCCCCAGAAACCGATTCCAAGCGATTCTGCCGCCATCTGCTGCAGAAACCCGACGACCTCCACCAGAACCAGAACCACCAGAACCAGAACCACCAGAACCAGAACCACCAGAACCAAAACCACCAGAATCAAACACTCTGGACTCATGACTCCAGGTCTGCTTCACCTGGAGGACCTCTGACCTCCAGGTGAAGACAGTGACTGAAGGCTGGAGCCACTGGTTGGTTACTGGAGCCACTGGTTGGTTACTGGAGCCACTGGTTGGTTACTGGAGCCACTGGTTGGTTACTGGAGCCACTGGTTGGTTACTGGAGCCACTGGTTGGGTGATGAACTAGTTGCTGACGTCTCCATGTTTTGGATGGAGGATCAGATTTTATATGAATCGGTAGAAATGTGTT
>NW_026562511.1:235000-270000 GCF_027474105.1 Poeciliopsis prolifica | reverse complement strand
TCTTCCTCGCCACGAGGAAGAGTACGGCTCCTCTTCCTCGCCACGAGGAAGAGTACGGCTCCTCTTCCTCGCCACGAGGAAGAGTACGGCTCCTCTTCCTCGCCACGAGGAAGAGTACGGCTCCTCTTCCTCGCCACGAGGAAGAGTACGGCTCCTCTCTTCCTCGCCACGAGGAAGAGTACGGCTCCTCTTCCTCGCCACGAGGAAGAGTACGGCTCCTCTTCCTCGCCACGAGGAAGAGTACGGCTCCTCTTCCTCGCCACGAGGAAGAGTACGGCTCCTCTTCCTCGCCACGAGGAAGAGTACGGCTCCTTTCCTCGCCACGAGGAAGAGTACGGCTCCTCTTCCTCGCCACGAGGAAGAGTACGGCTCCTCTTCCTCGCCACGAGGAAGAGTACGGCTCCTCTTCCTCGCCACGAGGAAGAGTACGGCTCCTCTTCCTCGCCACGAGGAAGAGTACGGCTCCTCTTCCTCGCCACGAGGAAGAGTACGGCTCCTCTTCCTCGCCACGAGGAAGAGTACGGCTCCTCTTCCTCGCCACGAGGAAGAGTACGGCTCCTCCTCCAGGAAACACCTGAATGTTTGCAGTTTATTCAAAGCTGCAGTAACTTTTATAAAAAATATCTTTTTTAAAACCATACAAACACTAAATGGTACAACAGATCATCAGTAGGAGGGGCTTAGCGCTGTTAATCATGCCTGTGGCTATGCTAAATAGCCTTAGCATCCATTTCACAAAACAATTAATACACAAAACAAACAACTTGCTTCAGAAAGAGTGTAATGACAGGTTTCGTCCTGCAGGAGGCGATATACCCTCTCTATTGAATGTTTTGTATCAACATGGTTGGAGTTAGCGCTTTAGCATTAGCTTCCATGGCTCTGAAACGACGTGAGTCAAGTTTATCAAAGGAGATAAAACAGCTGAACGTCTCTATTGTCATAAAACTTTATTTCATTTCCTCTTCAGTCGGTATTGATGAGTTTCTGGCCGAGTTTCGGCGGCGCTCTGTTTCTGACTCGCCCTGCGGTCCGTCATCCTGACTGATGGCTCATCCAATCGGCTCGCCTTCGCTTCCCTCCAATCAGATCCGATTTGTAGGGATCAGCTTTGATTTGCAGCTCAATCAGATGTTTATGGAGTCAGAGAGAGGCAGCGAGGGAATCCATCTGACAGCTTCTGTTTCCGGCGGCTGGAGAAGCGTCGGATCAATTTGCAGCCATTATGGATATTATTGCTCAAACTGCTCCAGAGTTCAGACTCCTCTTGTGAAGTCAGACGTCAGGATGAGCCGCTTGATGAGACACTCGTCTTCCTCTCTGCTCGTCTTCCTCTCTGCTCGTCTTCCTCTCTGCTCGTCTTCACAAATCACTCAGCGGCACTTTGAGACGAAAACATTTTGATTTCTGTCATTATTAAATCAAGTAGAGATATATCAATATATTAATATATCGATGTATCGGCTCGATTACTGAAACTCATGATGTTGGTCATGGTGAAGCAGCAAAGGATTATGGGAGTGCAACTGAAGCAGAGAAGCAATCGGACATATTTCTGATATCGGAATATGTCCGATGTCAATAAATATCGGTTATCAGCCATATCAGCAGTATTAGTATTGACACCGTTCAACGTTCATGTGACCATCTCAGTGAATAAATATGATCGGACTCAATCGAAACGTTTTCAACATTTTTAATGAGATTAAAACATAAAGCTTCATTTCATAGAACAATGAAAATATTTCTGTTGATTTAAGTATTTATGTAACAGGGCGACTAATGGACCGGCCCGGTTCTGTCATGGTTCTCATTTTAACTGCAGTTTGTGGAGTCCTTTATTTAGAAAAAGCTTTTATTTTGAAAAATATCAGCTTCCTCCTCTGAGTTTCTGCTCTGCAGTTGGAGCCTGGAGTTGGTAACCAGGAAAACCCGGAGTGGAATATTCGGTCCATCAAGTGGAACGGATTCTTTCAGGAAGCAATAAAAACAGGCAGACAGGAATATTTTACCGTTCAACTTGTTACAGCTGTGCAGTGTGAGCGGGGTTCCCCAAGGCTCTGTTCTCGAGTCACTTTTATTTATTTGATCTACTTATTTCACAACCTCAGCTTAATTTATTACCATCTCAGATGACATCATTGTATATTTCTGTCACCATGACTGCTTTACTCAATAAATTAGTGGTAATATCTGGTGTGCACATTTCTATGTTTTTCCATTTTGTAAATAAACTATCTGCTTTTTTATGTTTCCGGATGTGAATGTACCAGAATACATAAAATAAAAGTCCTTTATTTTATCTCACTTGTAAAAACTTTTAGTTTTTAAAGTTGAACTGTTCCTGAATCAGTTCCTAAAGCGAGTTTGGGTCCAGACTTGTCCTGTTTTCACAGTGAATTGCTTTAATGAAACGATCAATAGTGTCAGTTATTGAAAGCTGATTGGTTCCAGTCCCGGTTTAGATTGCTCAACGGCGTGTTTGGGATGCACACACTGAAAGTTGCTCAACTTTAATATGCAGAGCAACGACAGCAGAAGGAAACTAATAATCTATCACTGCAGGCAGATTAACGAGCTGATGAAGGTTAGTGGAGTCAATCAGCTCTCTGCTCCTCTTCCTCAGGAATTAAACTGAATATATTTAAAAATGCCAAAAATTTAAACGAAACAAAAAACCCCAAAACAAAATAGACAATTTAGTTTTTATCAAAAAGCTCCACATTTGGAAAATCTACAATCAAATGAAACCTTTAAATGGATTATTTGTCAGACGATCATTTCTAAAGTTTCATTGGTTCCAAATCGTCTGAGTCACAGAGACGAAGGCTGCAGCAGCACTGCTCCTCTTCCTCACAGGAAGGTCAACATGTTTCTAATGAACCGAAGCTCAATCTGAAACTTTCCTGCTCTGAACTCACAGCACAGCACAGTGCGTGTGTGTGTGCGCCTGCGTGTGTGTGTGTGTGTGCGCGTGTGTGTGTGTGTGTGTGTGCGCGTGTGTGTGTGTGCGTGTGTGTGAGTGAGTGTAACAGCTCAATAAAGGCTGCTATTTAAAAAGACATTAAAACAATGAAAGAAGAATGAAACATTTTTACGCACTGCGGCCGTCGCTGCTCACACAACGCAAGGTCGGCCCAGAGTGTGTGTGTGTGATGTGCAAGAGGAGTTATCTTCCATAAGGCAGCAGCCTCCCACTGCTGCCCTTTACACACATGGACACACACACACACACACACACACACACACACACACACACACACACACACACACACACACACACACACACACACACACACACACACACACACGCATTCGGGTTGTACAGTTCCAACCTCCCACTGTCACACACTCAGCCGTCCTTGGAGCTCCGATCAGAACTGCTGTTGACATCTCATTTTTTAGGAGCTACCTGTGTGTGTGTGTGTGTGTGTGTGTGTGTGTGTGTGTGAGTTAAAAGTGATGACTCTGCTATCAGCTGTTAGCCATTAGCAGACAGAGTGACCTTTCCTCTTCCTCGATGTTCAGACTTCACTGCGTCACGTTCGGGTCGACCTCAGAACTGATACAGGTTTGGTTTTTAACTTCCTGTTAAAAGTTTCAGAGCTGCTTCCTGAGCTGACCTCTGACCCCTGTGGATGTTTAAGGAATGAAGGATGTTTTGGTTGTTATGACAACTGGAGGCTCTCATTAGCACAGGTCGCCAGATGTTTGCAGGTTGCCAGATGTTTGCGGGTTGCCAGATGTTTGCGGGTTGCCAGATGTTTGCGGGTTGCCAGATGTTTGCGGGTTGCCAGATGTTTGCAGGTTGCCAGATGTTTGCGGGTTGCCAGATGTTTGCAGGTTGCCAGATGTTTGCAGGTTGCCAGATGTTTGCGGGTTGCCAGATGTTTGCGGGTTGCCAGATGTTTGCAGGTTGCCAGATGTTTGCGGGTTGCCAGATGTTTGCGGGTTGCCAGATGTTTGCCGGCTGCTTCAGGTTTAAAAATACTAAAGTAGCTAAATAACACTGCAGTGCAGCGTTTGGTCAGCGGGGGCGACAGAGGCTGGAAGCTCACAGTTGGAACCAGAAAATTACACAAAAAACGAAATGTTTTTCAGACGCCATGTCAGCAAAATTCAGCTGTTTTTATTCTCTAATGTAAACAATTGATTGTTCAACAATCAACAACTGATCGATCAAAATTAAAAGCTTTTCCTCTCCAAAACGTCATAAAGAAAAAATAAAGTTATTATTATTAATAATCATATTACTGAAGGAATGATTTTCTAGTATAATTATCAGCACATATGCAGTCTAAAATATTTTATGCTATTTTATTTTATACTGATGTTTAAGTGTCAGATAAAAAGAACTGAAGATTTTACAGTAGAAATGTATGGAAGACTTTTCCTGCCATAACTGTCATTAACTGTAGAAATAAATAAATGCTTTGATAAGGTAATTATGTGGGAAATGTTGCATTTACAAATAAAAACTTTCACAAATTATTTGATTTCCATAAATTAATATTCATCATTTTGAACAGCATTAGTTCCACATTTTCATTTTATTGTTTTATTATTTTGTCATTTAATTTGTGTCATTTTTTTGCTTCATATTTTTTTAAACTTACCATAATTTTTTGAAAAAATTATACAAATAAAATTAATGTATGGTGGACCGATCATGCCAAAATGAAAAGCAGAACCCGGCCTGCTGGCTGTCCTACCCGGGCTGAGTGAAGTCGTCCACCAGAGTAACTTTCTCCACCAGGTCTCCGCCCACCGAGCGAACCAGTTCGTAGAAGTCGTTCTCCGTGAAGCGGTCGGCGCCGTCCGGCAGCCAGAAGGAAATGTCGTTGTGGAGCGGCGGGTATTTACTCAGAGGCTGGAGACACAAACAACGACATCACTTCCTGTCCGGTTCTGGACCAATCAGAGCTTTTGTTTTGTTTGGTTCTGATCCGCTCTCTGGTTCTGTTCGGTTTTCAACAGAACCAACAGTCAGCTGATCACTATAGACAGTAATGATGGTAGAATTACAATCATTGCTGCTAAAAGTTTTTGGACAATAGTTCTGGATTAACTTTATTTTCTGGTATTTTTGCCAAATCTGAACTAAATTCTTCATAAAGTTGCTTTGAGGTTAAAGTTGGAACATTTTTCTATCGACTAATAAAGTATTTCTAATATCTGCCTGAATAAAAGCAGCTCTCTGGGTTTTATTTCTCCCTCAGAAATGATTTTAGTTTTATGATAAACTTTGTTTCAGTAAACTCGAGTTTGGTTTAGATCTTATTGCTGGTTTTAGCAGAAACATCCAAACTGGTTCCAGTTTCTCCAGAATAATAATTCATATCCAGTTTCTATCAGCCGTGTTTCACTCCGAGGTTAAAAACCTTTAAGGTTTTTATGTTTTCTGGCTGCAAGAGTTTGGTCAGTTTTCTGCACAGTCGGCGTTTCTGCAGTGGATCCATTCATTAGAATCTGCTGAGTCATCAAATCTCCTGTTGCATCAATTAATCCTGAAAGAATAAAAACAGAAAAGAAACGAAGAACCGAGAAGAAACAGAACAGGCAGCAGAGGAACGGAGTGTGTGTGTGTGTGTGTGTGTGTGTGTGTGTGTGTGTGTGTGTGTGTGTGTGTGTGTGTGTCCAGCGGTTTCCTGCGTGCCGTTTGCTGCTTGCTGCTGATTACTCGGGGCGGTTCTGACCCGGGCAGCAGATGAGCCGCGGTCCCGTCCCTCTGGAGGAACCGGGTCGTTAATGAAGCCAGGGGGACAGGAAGTGGACAATGGGGCTTGTCCTCTGACCTTTGACCTTGACTCGCCCCTCCCCTCTGATCAGTGAACAGGAACTGACCGTCTCTCCTGTCTCAGTTTAACGACGGCGGTCAGATAAAGACGGTGAGGAACAAGTCGGAATCTCAAGACGTTTTATCAGAAGAAACAATGAAAAACAAATCAATGCTGCATGAAAGCCATTTTTATCAGGAAAATGTTAAAACCTGAACAGCTCTGAGATTCGCAGCCCAGAGGAAACGTTTGAGTCCGTACCTGGAAGCAGATGGGCGTCTGGATGTCGTCCACCCTGAACTGTTTGAGGAATCGTTCGTCTCGACTCCAGAACAGCCGGATGTCCGGGATGCTGTAGAGGATCATGGCCAGCCGCTCCAGACCCAAACCGAACGCCCAGCCCAGCTTGTTCCCAGCGCCGGCTGAAAAACAAAAAGTCCCTCTTCACCGTGTTTGACTTCACTTCTTCTTTACCCACAAGCCTTTAATCCTGAAGACAACTTTTGAATGTTCAGATTATTAAAACCCACAAGTTTCCAAACGTCTTCAGGCCGAAACCTCCAGAGCTTTTCTGTTGTTTTGATGCTTTTTCAGTATCAAATTAGAAACGGAAAAATTTCCCTGAAGGGAATTTCTCTAAAAAGTTTTCAATCGCTGAAGGCGGTTCTGGACTTTCCCAAAACGAGTTTTGTCCACTAAAGCGATTGACGGAGACACATTAAGTAAATAAGTTCTGATGTAACGAACTCTGACCCGGACCCGACTCTGACCCGGACTCCTCAGTCTGCGGGTTATAAACGCCAAGATGGCCGCCGGTCTGGACCAGACGGCGTCTTCATATCATCTAAATGAAGCCCTTATTGCTGCGCTGTCCGTCACTCGGCCTCAGGCCAAACAATATTCCAGCAGGTTTCTGATTTTCTCAAAACTAAAGCTCCTCAGCTGCACCGCGGGGGTCAAAGCAGAGGTGAACGCTCTGTGGAATAAAGGATTATGGGTAAATCCAAGGATTTCAGGCGAGTTCGGCCTGGGACCCAGATGAGAGGAAGATGGTTTGTCTCTGAGGGACGAAGACTAATCGAGACAAACCTGCTTCCTGCCAGGAACTAAAACTGACGGAGCCGCCTGTCAAGGTTCTGATCCGAAGATTATCTAATTAAATCGGTTAGAAGAAGCTTTAATTTGATCAGAGAACAACCAAACTGCTCAGAGGAAATAAAAGCCACTAAAGTGAGCTGGTATCAGTTTCTCCTGCTGAAACCGACACCAACAGGAAGGCTGGCTGAACCTTCCTGTTGGTGAGACGGAGGGTAAGGATGGAATTATGGATCAATAACCAGATGGATCAATAACCAGATGGATCAATAACCAGATGGATCAATAACCAGATGGATCAATAACCAGATGGATCAATAACCAGATGGATCAATAACCAGATGGATCAATAACCAGATGGATCAATAACCAGATGCAACTTACCTTTAAAATGTTTAACGATTGTTTGAGGTGATTTTCGGTTTTTCTGAAGAGTTGCTGGGTTAAACTCTGCTGCAGCGAACGCTGCCCCCTACTGGTGGCTCAGAGCCTTACCAGTAAGGACATAACACACACACACACACACACACGCGCGCGCGCACACACACACACACACACACGCACATCTTCACTCACACACACACACACGCACATCTTCACACACACACACACACACATCTTCACACACACACACACACACACACACACGCACATCTTCACACACACACACACACACACACATCTTCACACACACACACACACATCTTCACACACACACACACACACACACACACACACACACACACACACACACATCTTCACACACACACACACACACACACATCTCACACACACACACACACACATCTTCACACACACATCTTCACACACACACACACACATCTTCACACACACACACACATCTTCACACACACACACACACACATCTCACACACACACACACACACATCTTCACACACACACACACACATCTTCACACACACACACACACACACATCTTCACACACACACACACACACACACACACACACACACACACAGTGACATGTGAAGGTGGAAACCTGCAGGCCAAACGGATCCAGATCCTCCAGATTCTGGTTCTGCTGCAGCAGGAAACGAGCCGCAGCATCAATCTGTCGCCGGATCTCAGGTTTGGTGACTAAGTCCAGATTTACGGCGCTGCAGCTGCTTTTTATGCTGCACGTCTTAAAAGCAGGAGAGGCGGCCATCAAACTGGTAATGGGAGGTTTACTGGTGTCAGACTGGAGTTCCAGTTTCCGTCCTGATGGAGGAGCAGCGCCGCGTCTGAACAGCGGTTTCCACAGTAGCTGGTTTATTAGCCGACGTTTAAAACCGGAGAGTTTTCTGGTTTTAAGGGGATTTTTATTCACAGAGGATGAAGTTTAAAATCACCAGAATAGGTGAAGCATTTCCTGAAGGTTCAGACGTAAAATGATAAAGTTAAAACTGCTGAACTTCCTGTTTCATTTCCTTCTGCAGCCCGACTCGTTTCAGCCAATCAGGAAGAACCACAGGAAGTCATCGACCGCAGCATGGTGCTGTGGAAACCAATCAAACGGCAGGAAACGGACCTGCAGAGTCCAAACTGGGAAAACTGAGCCAGAATCTTCTAAACATTCAGAAACAACGTGGAAAATAAATCTGAACCGATTCATTTCGATTTGTTCTGCAGCATCAAATCAACTCTTCCTCCTCTTCCTCACCATCATCATCATCATCTGTCCTGCTCTTAGTTTCTGTTTTTCTCGTTTTTCTCTTCCTCTCGTTTCTGCTCCTCTCCTCCATCAGTCTTCCTCCCACTCCTCCTCCTCTTCCTCATGAACATTTCCTCCATCGCTCCCCGTGTCTCCTTCCATTCAGCCGGCTCTTCGTCACGCCGCCCTCCTCTTCATCATGCAGGTAGCAGACTTCCTGACCCGTCGGATCGGTTCTGATCCACTCCTCCTCCGTTCTTCTTCTTCTGTCTTTATTTGCGTCGTCGGCTCCTGGAGCGGCGGATCACAGGAAGGTCATAAATCAGAGGAAGTGAAGCTTCCTGCTGGAAGAAACCAGCTTCCTGTCTGAACTGGTTCTGCTGGAGATCTGAACAGTTAACCATTACAACCAGTTGGTCACTGGATTCAAGACAGAATCACAGCAGAGCCGCCATGTTGCATCGCCGCTGGGACCTCCCAGCTGGGGTTTGGTGCCTCTGGTAAGGCCGAGAGCCACCAGTGGATGTCTGGTGAAGATGAAGTGATTTTTTTCCTGCAGCGACGCTTCCTGCGGCGACGCTTCCTGCGGCGACGCTTCCTGCGGCGACGCTTCCTGCTGCGACGCTTCCTGCTGCGACGCTTCCTGCGGCGACGCTTCCTGCTGCGACGCTTCCTGCGGCAACGTTTCCTGCGGCGACGCTTCCTGCAGCAACGTTTCCTGCTGCGATGCTTCCTGCGGCGACGCTTCAACATGAAGGTAAAACAGTGCTGATGAAAAACATCCAGACTTGGAGCAAAAACGTTTTGCCTTCATCGTAGTGATGCGTTCACTGAGCTCTGATCCAGTAAATCCAGAGGGATGCAGAGGAACAGGAAGTTCAGCAGAAGCCAACATGTCAACCGAGATCTGAGGAACGTTTCTGAAATGGCTTCCCGTGACCACTAGAGGGCGGCGCCACTAAACCCTTCCTGCTTCGCCTTGTTTCCATGAGTTAGGGAGCGCCTTTCAGAATAAAAGCTCCAACAGGAAGCCGGTCCATCCATCAGCGGCGGTTTCAGACAGCTGCTGTAGCGAAGCAGTTAGACGTTAACAGGAAAAGCCTCGGAGGCTCGCCGCTTCGCCTCGCCACGCCGCTACACACTCATCCGTCACTGTTAGCAACAGCCAGCAGACTATTGGCAGCCGCAGCCGTTCCCCTGCACCGTGATTTATAGATGGAGACTCAGCAGCTGCTCTCCGGGACGTAAACACGACCGCAGGGCAGCGCGGGAGGCCGGCAGCCACAACAGGAAATGGATGTTTTCTACAGAAACATCAGAACTGAAACTCATCGCCTCTCTGTCTCCCGTCAGACGCATCATGGCAGAAAATACTCAGGAAGGTCCGACACGTCCCTGCAATCTGCCCAGAAATGACATTTTAATACGTTTTTCAGTGTGAAACCAGAAACATGGCGACGGTTAGGAGGGTCTGCTTCCTACAGGTCAAAGGTCAAGCTCTTACACTAGTATGAAATCAGCAATACATCAGGGAGAAACCACAGAATACAAAACTCCAGAAATAATTCAGAATATATCAGAAATTTCTAAAATACATTTGCACTGAAACTACATATTAGTGCAAACGACTAGTTAGTTACAACTAACTAACTAACCGTACAGAGCAGAATTCAGTCTGCTAATCCACCAATAGTGGAGCTAACTTTTAGCATAGCACTTAGCTAATGTTTAGCACACTTAGCTTTTTTATTTGTAAAGCATTAATTTACTTTATTTTCATGTAAAATTTCCCTTGAATAAAGTTTGATGTTTTTATTATTAACTGTTTGCAATTCTTCAAGTAGTCAAGCTTTTATTTTGAAGGGGTGAAGATGCAGCAGTTCTGTTTCCTGTTCTCTTGTTTTCTGTTTTTTCATCAGTTAAAACAAGAAAAACTGGAACAAAATAAAACTGAGTGAGTAAAAACATATGAACATGTAAAGACGTTACATTACATTAGAATGTAGACGTGTAATTACAAACTTAGCCCACTTGAGGGCGACATACTATGTTATTTCAACACAGTTGAAGCTAAGTGTGTTAGCATTAGCTTCTGCTAAATGCTATCTTTATACAGCGCCTTAGCACTAGCTTAACTAATGTTTACTAGAGCCTTTAGGTTAGCACAGCTAACAATTTAGCTAGCGGTGGCGACGCTAATGCTAACTATGGAAAACACGACCAGAGGTTGATGTGTCTAATCGGGTCAAATGCAACATAAAGAAATAAAAGCTGATATCTCAGCAGAAACAGCAGCAGCTGTTGTCCTCAGATCAACCAGAGTCACAGGATCCTGAAGTTATTTCCTGTCTGAGTGCAGAACCAACCGGCGCTGAAGCTTTGAGGAATGAGATTTGGTCCAGAAACATTTGGTCTGACAACATGTCTGCACTCAGAAACATGAACTGGAGCGTCCAGTAATGAATATGGATCACCATGGACGCCATATACAGCGCAGCAGCGCCTCCTATCAGCCTCCTGCATTAGTTATGAGGTCAGCATAAATCATGCAGCAGGAAACATTGGGGTTACCTGGGCGCCTGCAGGTCAGAGTGCAGGGAAATAATGAAGGTTTGAAATGTGGCGTTTAATAAATGAGATGAAGTTCAGGAGTGACATTCAGGTAAAAACTGGATTGAAGATGAAGCTCAAAGACATCAGAGTCTGATTCACTTTGACATTCAGCAACAATCATGAGCCACGAATGAAGACAAACCGCCTGAGAACTCAAAGATTTTACAGGTTTTATCTTTCGGAGATGCGTGGATGCTGATTTTAGTCAGGTACAGTGAAAATACACTAAATGTTTAGTTTGATGCAGCAGCTGCTTGGAACAGTTTGAGGAAGTAAATTTTCCATCACTTCCTGTTTTCCTCTGTTTCCTCCAAAGCCGTTTCCTCCTGCCTGAGTGGGCGAACAAACACTTGACTCACGATTCCTGCTCCATAACATCAGATTTTAACGCAGATCCCACTCTGAACAACACGCTGATGAGTGTTCAGGTGGATGACGCATGACTTCCTGCTGCTGCTGCTGCTTCAGTCGCTCCGCTGCAGGTGAGCGCGCCGCCCCCACGCCGCGCCGCCGCCACGCCGCGCCGCCGCCACGCCGCACCGCGCCACGCTGCGCCGCCGCCACAGAGATCAGCCCCAAATTACAGCCGGATTACCGGCAAAAGGCTGGGATTTGGCGAGGTGAGCGCCGTCACTGCTTCGCGTCCTGATCCAGTGTTTAGTGGAGGTTAAGACCCTGCGCTGCTAATCAACGGTCCCTGAACGCCTCCTGAGTTACAGAGGCAGTAAAACGGACCAGACTCTGAACCGGACTCAGATTTCACAGGAAAAACATCAGAGCTGCTCCAGATTAAAGATGATGTCACAGTGAAACTGTGAAGAAGTTTTATTCGTATTAAATGATGTTTCTTTATGTGTCATATAAATGTAATGTTTTTGTATCACAGTCAAGGTTTTTTTCTGTGCAGCTGGGAAAGATGTACAAACTAATGAAACAGGATGTGTGGACTGACGTAAGTTTCCAGGGCTGCTGACTTTAATTTCGCCTGATGCAGTGGATTTCTTGCTCTCCATCTGCAGATGCATTAAAGATTGTTTTTGCTCCCTGACTTTTGTCTGGACCTCACTCTCTGAATTATGCACTTCACAAAATATTCTGGGAAAAATCTCACAGCATTCCAGACAAAACAAGATGGCTGCCTAACCCTAACAGCAAGAGCTTATTATCGTTAGCTTCAAAATGCTAACAAGAATCTGTTTTCTGATTTGGTGAAATATTAGATAATAAACTTTTTAACCTGTTTGCTGTAAATGTTTCAGCTGGTTTTGGTTTGAAACAGTTAAACATAAAACTGCTCTGCTCTGAAAATAATTGAGTTTATTTCTCCTGTAAAGTTAAAATCTGCAGTTATAAAACTGATATGATGTAAGCTAACTACAAACGATGCTAATGCTAGCAGCTCCGCTACACACACAGAGAGTAGCTTAACAACAACGAGGCATCTTGGTTTTGGGGCCCCAAAAAGCCTTTGGCCGGCCCTGCTGAAGCTAAAACCATATAAATGCAAAACCATATTCAATAAAAATGGAAAACGTAGAAACCATGAGCGACCAGGATGTCCAACTTTGTTGGGTAGCAGCAAAAGTGACCAAATATTTGCAAGTGGTTATGATTTGCTTCGACTCTTTGAGGATTAACAGAAACAAAAAATCCTCCAAAACACAAAACGCTCAGATTCCCGTCCAGCATCCAGACTGGAAACGTCCAGGAGAAACCAGTTTAACCCGAGGAACGTTCTGGACCAATCAGAAGCCTCAGCAGCGCCACCTGCTGTCCTTCAGCTCTTCATCTGACTTTGTCTGACCCTCATTTGACCCTCATTTGACCCTCATTTGACCCTCCAGCTCAGAGCTTTGATTCAAACTTTGGACCAAACCTGAGACGATTCTGCAGCCAACAGACGGAGGAAAATCCCCTGAACTCCAACACACCTGGACACAAACACTGCAGAGAGCCGCCAACACGCAGTGTGTCTGTGTGTGTGTGTGTGTGTCTGTCTGTGTGTGTGTAGGTGTGTGTGTGTTTGTGTGTGTGTCTGGGTGTGTGTGTGTGTGTGTAGGTGTGTGGTGTGTGTGTGTGTGTGTGTGTCTGTGTGTGTCTGGGTGTGGGGTGTGTGTGTCTGTGTGTGTATGTGTGTCTGTGTGTGTGTGTGTCTGGGTGTGTGGGTGTGTGTGTCTGGGTGTGTGTCTGGGTGTGTGTGGTGGTGTGTCTGTGTGTCTGTGTGTGTGTCTGTGTGGGTGTGTGTCTGTGTGTGTGTCTGGGTGTGTGTGTGTGTGTCTGTGTGTGTGTAGGTGTGTGTGTGTCTGGGTGTGTGTGTGTGTGTGTGTGTGTGTGTGTGTGTGTGTGTGTGTGTGTGTGTGTCTGGTGTGTGTGTGTGGTGTGTGTGTGTGTGTGTGTCTGGGTGTGTGTGTGTGTGTGTGTGTGTGTGTGTGTGTGTGTGTGTGTGTGTGTGTGTGTGTGTGTGTGTCCACCTGCTCCTCAGGCAGGTGAAGCAGAACCTGCTGATGTCTCTATGTAAATATGGATCATCTGTTGTTGTTTTAATGAGAATATTTGACATGGATCTGATGTGGAAACAGAAAATCATCGCTTTGTCTCCTCCAGTCGAGTCTTCCTGAGATGATTAATGGGTTTCTGCTCCTTGTTGTTATTCCTGGAATCGTTCAGAGTTTAGTTTGTTGAGCCTTGCTGATGGTTTTTCAGCCGTTATCTCCACCTGTCCAGTTCACTGCTGGGACAAAACGCACTCAGATCTTCATCGGTCTGTTCGCTCTGCTATCATCCTCAGTGTTTGTTCAGATTTCCTCTTGGACGTAATTTAACTTTTAATTTTCATCCTTAAACCTTTTAGACACTTTGGTCCAACTTTCAGCGTTCTTTGGGCCAGGCCGACAAACTTTTAATTTGTGTTCAAATACGAGTTCAGAGCTGATTGGATTTGTCTAAAAGTTAAAATTAAAACGTTCTGCTGTCTCCAGGAGAAACAACCTGACGTCCAATCTCGAAAAGTTATTCTATTTGTTCTTCCAAACATGCTGCAATGAATTATGGGAAAACTTCTGACTATTCTGGTCTCATCTGTCCAAAGGACAAAAGCAAACTTTATAAACTCCATCACCTGCTCCACCTGCTGCTCCTGTGGTTCTGAGTCAAACCAGCCTGTTCCCCTCCTGGCCTGTGGGGGCGCTGCACCAACAACCACTGAAGACACTGAGAGCAACTTCCTGTTTCACCAGAAGGAAACAAGATGGAGGCGTCAGAGTTTAGTGCTGGAGGATTTCTCTTTAGTCTTTGGCTGAAGACCAGGAGCCATTTCTACTGCTAACGCTAGGCTAACATGTTAGCTTTGGTTCTATTTACCCAGAATGCACTGCGCTGTAGTCCACTCCTCACCATTTCACTGTGAACACATTAAAGTCAGGAGTTCGATATTTTAATTGTCCAGAAGCTCTTCCAGGCGTTTCCAATGATTCCAGGTGTTTTAAGTGATTCCAGGTGTTTTAAGTGATTCCAGGCGTTTCTAATGATTCCAGGAGTTTTAAATGATTCCAGGTGTTTTAAGTGATTCCAGGTGTTTTAAGTGATTCCAGGTGTTTTAAGTGATTCCAGGTGTTTTAAATGATTCCAGGTGTTTTACATGATTCCAGGTGTTTTAAGTAATTCCAGGTGTTTTAAATGATTCCAGGTGTTTTAAGTGATTCCAGGTGTTTTAAGTGATTCCAGGTGTTTTAAGTGATTCCAGGTGTTTTAAGTGATTCCAGGTGTTTTAAGTAATTCCAGGTGTTTTGAATGATTCCAGGTGTTTTACATGATTCCAGGTGTTTTAAGTAATTCCAGGTGTTTTAAATGATTCCAGGTGTTTTAAGTGATTCCAGGTGTTTTACATGATTCCAGGTGTTTTAAGTAATTCCAGGTGTTTTAAATGATTCCAGGTGTTTTAAGTGATTCCAGGTGTTTTAAGTGATTCCAGGTGTTTTAAGTGATTCCAGGTGTTTTAAATGATTCCAGGTGTTTTACATGATTCCAGGTGTTTTAAGTAATTCCAGGTGTTTTAAATGATTCCAGGTGTTTTAAGTGATTCCAGGTGTTTTAAGTGATTCCTGGTGTTTTAAGTGATTACAGGTGTTTTGAATGATTCCAGGTGTTTTACATGATTCCAGGTGTTTTAAGTAATTCCAGGTGTTTTAAGTGATTCCAGGTGTTTTAAGTGATTCCAGGTGTTTTAAGTGATTCCAGGTGTTTTAAGTGATTCCAGGTGTTTTAAGTGATTCCAGGTGTTTTAAGTGATTCCAGGTGTTTTACATGATTCCAGGTGTTTTAAGTTATTCCAGGTGTTTTAAGTAATTCCAGGTGTTTTAAATGATTCCAGGTGTTTTACATGATTCCAGGTGTTTTAAGTAATTCCAGGTGTTTTAAATGATTCCAGGTGTTTTAAGTGATTCCAGGTGTTTTAAATGATTCCAGGTGTTTTAAATGATTCCAGGTGTTTTACATGATTCCAGGTGTTTTAAGTGATTCCAGGTGTTTTGAATGATTCCAGGTGACATGATTCCAGGTGTTTTAAGTGATTCCAGGTGTTTTAAGTAATTCCAGGTGTTTTGAATGATTCCAGGTGTTTTAAGTAATTCCAGGTGTTTTAAGTGATTCCAGGTGCGCCTCGGCATTTTGACTTCATGTTGGAGCAGAATCATGGAGTCCGACGCGTCATTAGACTCGGTCCTCCATGTCTCCACTTCCTGTTCCACAGCAGAAGAAGAACAGTTGTGACCTTCGTCTCCGCCGTCAGCCTGACAGCGAACATGATCTCCGGCCGCTCCTCGCCCTCCTGATTAGCTTCCTCCTGTCGCTGTCTCACCTGGGCAGGTAGAACCGGCGGGTTTGTCTCTGAAACATGCGGACAGATTTATGAAGGGGAATCTTTCATTCAGCTGTGTGACTGTAAACCATGGAAACTTATGATTCACAGATGAAACTCATAAAATCTGGTTTATGAAAACTATGAGCAGAAAACGTCGGTCAGCATTTTGGTTTCGTCCCATAAAAACAGAGAAAATGTGATTTCTGAGGAAAATGAGTCCAGATGGTAAGACCGTTAGGAACCATTATTTCTTCATGGCCTAGTCCAATCACAGCTCTGCTTTTACTTTTTATTTGCATCTTTTTTATGATTTTCATTTTATATCAATTTGAGTTTAGAAAAATTAAACAACAGCAAAGTTGAAAATTAGATTGATTATATCTATTGCAGGTATTTTTAATATTTTTGGTGTTTCTATTAAAAGCTGTTTTTATGTCTAGTTTATCAATTTTCATATTTTATTGTATTTCACTGAATTGTGAGATTTTTAGCTCCTGTTTATTTAGTTATTTTGTTTTCATTTCAAATATGATTTATTTCATGTTATTTTTAAAGCTGCATTGTTTCTTCGGTTTTCTACTTTATTTTGTTTTTGTAAAATTTTTTGTGGTATTTAATTTTACTCATCTTGCTGTTTAATTTTTTTATGATTTATTTTAAATGTTTCTGTTCTGTTTCAGTTTTTAATTCTCAGTATTTAATTTTTCAAAAGCATCAAATTGTTTCTATATTTAATGTTCTGCATCACGTTTTTCTATTATTATTGGCCTAATTAAAGTAAAACACGAGTTTCCAGCTTCATAATTGCTGCCGGTAACGCCACGGTAACGCCACGGTAACGCCACGGTAAACAGGCGTTGGGAATGCCTCGTTATCCTGCTGCTTGGTCACCATGGAGACGCAGAGAGAGACCCGGGAAAATCCTCTCAGTTCAAAGAGGAAGAGGAGGAGGAGGAGAGGAGGAGGAGGAGGAGGAAGAGGAGGAAGAGGAGGAGGAAAGGAGAGGAGGAGCAGACTCTCAGAACCGGAGCAGAAGGTCCAAAAGTAGAAACCAATCAGAACCGTTCATGTGGGTCACCAGCCCGCAGCATGATGCTGCCACTCCCAGGTTTGGTTTTGGATCAAGTGGCTGAATAATCAGAGGAGACGAACGAACAGGAAACAGGAAGTAAAACTCAGGAAACGGAAAATGCTCAGCAGTGTGAAGCGGCCTTGGACTAGACGAGGAAAACACTGAGAGCGACTCGTCGTGTTTCTGGGTTCATAGATTCTTCTTCTTCTCCTGTTTGATGCGACTTTGACTAGGCCAGTCCTTGTTCTTCGGAGGTCGGCCGATTTAATGGCGCTGCCTCACAGCAGGGAGTTTGTCCTGCCGGTCCTCCGCTCTGGAGCTGCAGCTGCTGACTCAGCCTGACGGAGGAAGAGGAGCGCAGATGGAGACGATGAAGACAAACATGTCAGCCGTGGGACGCACGTCACCGCGGGGACGATGAAGGTGACATCACAGCATCGTCTTCGTCACGCAGCGACCAGCCAAACTGAGTCACCACGACGAAACCTGACCTGTTATCACGGCGACACGTCAGCCGCTCCAGAGACAAGACGATCAGGAGGATGAGGAGGAAGAGGAGGAGGAAGAGGAGGAGGAGGAGGATGAGGAGGAAGTGGAGGAGGAGGGGAGGAAGAGGAAGAGGAGAGGAGGAAGAGGAAGTGGAGGGGAGGAGGAGGGGAGGAAGAGGAAGAGGAGGAGGAGAGGGGGAGGAGGAAGTGGAGGAGGAGGGGGGAAGAAGAGGAGGAGGAAGAGGAGGAGGAGGAGGAGGGGAGGAAGAGGAGGAGGAGGGGAGGAAGAGGAAGAGGAGGAGGAGGAAGAAGTGGAGGAGGAAGTGGAGGAAGAAGAGGAGGAGGAAGAGGAGAGGAGGAGAGGAGGAGGAGGGGGAGGAGGAAGAGGAGGAGGGAAATGAGGGGGAGGAAGAGGGGGAGGAAGAGGAGGAGAGGGGAGAAGAGGAGGAGGAGGAAGAAGTGGAGGAGGAGAGGAGGAGGAGGAAGAGGAGGAGAAGAGGAGGGAGGAGGAGGGGAGGAAGAGGAGGAGGAGGGGAGGAGGAAGAGGAGGAGAGGAAGTGGAGGGGGAGGAAGAGGGGAGGAAGAGGAGGAGGAGGGGAGGAAGAGGAGGAGGAGGAAGAAGTGGAGGAGGAAGAGGGAGGAGGAAGAGGAGGAAGAAGAGGAGGGGGAGGAGGAGGGGGAGGAGGAGGAGGAGGGGAGGGGGAGGAGGAGGGGGAGGAAGAGAGGGAGGGGGAGGAAGAGGAGGAGGAGGAAGAAGGGAGGAGAAGAGGAGGAGGAGGAAGAGGAGGAAGAAGAGGAGGAGGAAGGGAAGAGGAGGAGGAGGAGGAGGGGGAGGAGGAAGAGGAGAAGAGGAAGTGGAGGGGGAGGAAGAGGAAGTGGAGGAGGAGAAAGAGGAGGAGGAAGAGGAGGAGGAGGAAGAGGAGGAAGAAGAGGAGGAAGAGGAGGAGGAGGAAGGGAGGAGGAGGAGGAGGAAGTGGAGGGGGAGGAGGAGGGGGAGGAGGAGGAAGAGGAGGAGGAAGTGGAGGAGGAGGAGGAAGAGGAGAGAAGGAAGAGGAAGAGGAGGGGAGAGGAAGTGGAGAGGAGGAGGGGGAGGAGGAAGAGGAAGAGGAGGAGGAGGGGGAGGAAGAGGAGGAGGAGGGGGAGAGAGGAGGGAGGAGGAGGAAGAGGAAGAGGAGGAGGAGGAAGTGAGGAGGAGAAGAGGAGGAGGAAGAGAGGAGGAGGAAGAGGAGGAGAGGAAGAGGAGGAGAGGAAGAGGAGGAGGAGGAAGAGGAGGAGGAGGAAGAGGAGGAGGAGGAGAGGAGGAGGAGGAAGAGGAGGAGGAGGAAGAGGAGGAGGAGGAAGAGGAGGAGAGGAAGAGGAAGAGGAGGGGAGGAGGAAGGAGGAGGAGAGGGGAGGAAGAGAGAGGAGGGGAGAGGAAGAGGAGGGGAGGAAGTGGAGGGGGGAGGAAAGGAAGAGGAGGAAGAGGAAGTGGAGGAGGAGGAGAGAAGTGGAGGAGGAGAAAGAGGAGGAGGAAGTGGAAGGAGGGAGGAGAGGAGGAGGAGAAGAGGAGGAAGAAGAGGAGGAAGAGAGGAAGAGGAGGAGGAGGAAGAGGAAGTGGAGGGGAGGAGGAGGGGGAGGAGGAGGAAGGAGGAGGAGGAGAAGAGGAGGAGGGGGAGGAGGAGGAGGGGAGGAGAAAGGAAGAGGAAGAGGAGAGGAGGAAGAGGAAGAGGAGGAGGAGGAGGAGGAAGAGAAGGAGGGGGAGGAGGAGGAGGGGGAGGAGGAAGAGGAAGAGGAGGAGGAGAAGAGGAGGAGGAAGAGAAGGAAGAGGAGGAAGAGGAAGAGGAGGAGGAGGAAGAGGAGAAGGAGGAAGAGGAGGAGGAGGAAGAGGAGGAGGAGGAAGAGGAGGAGGAAGAGGAGAAGGAGGAAGAGGAGGAGGAGGAAGAGGAGGAGGAAGAGAAGGAAGAGGAGGAAGAGGAAGAGGAGGAGGAGGAAGAGGAGGAGGAGGAAGAGGAGGAGGAGAAGAGAGGAAGAGGAGGAAGAGGAAGAGGAGGAGGAGGAAGAGAGGAGGAGGAAGAGGAGGAGGAGGAAGAGGAGGAGGAGGAAGAGGAGGAAGACGATTACTAAAAACCTTCAACAGAACCTTAAAGGGACGGCGTCCTTCATGAGCAGAACCTGATCGCTACGTCTGCGCTAGCATCATCAGCGCTAGCAATCAGCAACTACTGCTGCCCGACCACCTGGGAAGGGTCAAAGGTCACCTCCATCCAGGAAAACGACTCGGAGAATCAGCTCCGGAATCCACAATCCTCAGCAGGTCAAAGGTCGTGACTGGACAACAGACACATGGAAACATGGCCCTGTGGCTGCGGCAGGAACATTTTTGTCTTGTCAGGAAGCAGCTGAGAAGCTGCAGCAGGTCAGCCGGGCCAAAGGTGGTGCTGTGACACGGACAGAACCAAACAGGAAACAGAACCAAACAGGAAACAGAACCAAACAGGAAACAGAACCAAACAGGAAACAGAACAACGTGAGAGAGGCGCTTTTAGGACGGACATGAAGATGTGATGATTTATGAAAACATGAAACATTTTTAAATTTATCCTCCAGAAATGAAAAATTGATTTTGGATAAAATTTATATTTGGCTCCAGTTCCTGTTAAGTCCGTCATTTATTAACCGGGTTTTACCTGCAATGCTGTTGATATCATGATACATGAATATTTAGTTATTATTATACATGAATATTTAGTTATTATTATACATGAATATTTAGTTATTATTATACATAAATATTTAGTTATTATTATACATGAATATTTAGTTATTATTATACATGAATATTTAGTTATTAATATACATGAATATTTAGTTATTATTATACATGAATATTTAGTTATTATTATACATAAATATTTAGTTATTATTATACATAAATATTTAGTTATTGTTATACATGAATATTTAGTTATTATTATACAACAATATTTAGTTATTATTATACATGAATATTTAGTTATTATTATACATGAATATTTAGTTATTATTATACATAAATATTTAGTTATTATTATGCATGAATATTTAGTTATTATTATACAAGAATATTTAGTTATTAATATGCATGAATATTTAGTTATTATTATACATAAACATTTAGTTATTATTATACATAAATATTTAGTTATTATTATACATAAATATTTAGTTATTATTATACATAAATATTTAGTTATTATTATACATGAATATTTAGTTATTATTATACATGAATATTTAGTTATTATTATACATGAATATTTAGTTATTATTATACATAAATTTTAGTTACTATTATACATGAATATTTAGTTATTATTATACATAAATATTTAGTTATTATTATACATGAATATTTAGTTTTATTATACATAAATATTTAGTTACTATTATACATGAATATTTAGTTATTATTATACATGAATATTTAGTTATTATTATACATAAATATTTAGTTATTATTATACATAAATATTTAGTTATTATTATACATAAATATTTAGTTATTATTATACATAAATATTTAGTTATTATTATACATAAATATTTAGTTATTATTACATATGAATATTTAGTTATTATTATACATAAATATTTAGTTATTATTATACATGAATATTTAGTATATTATACATGAATATTTAGTTATTATTATACATAATATTTAGTTATTATTATACATAAATATTTAGTTATTATTATACATGAATATTTAGTTATTATTATACATAAATATTTAGTTATTATTATACATGAATATTTAGTTATTATTATACATGAATATTTAGTTATTATTATACATGAATATTTAGTTATTATTATACATAATATTTAGTTATTATTATACATGAATATTTAGTTATTATTATACATAAATATTTAGTTATTATTATACATGAATATTAGTTATTATTATACATGAATATTTAGTTATTATTATACATAAATATTTAGTTATTATTATACATAAATATTTAGTTATTATTATACATGAATATTTAGTTATTATACATAAATATTTAGTTATTATTATACATGAATATTTAGTTATTATACATAAATATTTAGTTATTATTATACATGAATATTTAGTTATTATACATGAATATTTAGTTATTATTATACATGAATATTTAGTTATTATTATACATAAATATTTAGTTATTATTATACATGAATATTTAGTTATTATTATACATGAATATTTAGTTATTATTATACATGAATATTTAGTTATTATTATACATAAATATTTAGTTATTATTATTCCTAAATATTTAGTTATTATTATACATCGCTGGTCCCGGTCCGGGTCGCTGGTCCCGGTCCGGATGTGCCGGTTGGCCTGAAGCCGGGAAACGGCAGAGATTTGTCCCGGAGCGACTCTGTCAGCCTGTCGGTTCTGATCCAGCAGGATGAAACTTTGCTCTGCAGCAGCAGAAGCAATAAAACCCGACTCAGCGTCTGAAATATGGATTTAGAGCAGAACCGGGCCGAGCGGCTTCAGTTCATGTATTTTTCTAATAAAGGCAGGAATGAAAGTGAAATAAATCCTCTGATCTGTTTTTATTGCTCTGCAGAACGAGGCGCACACTGCTCACTGAATGACTGCGGTCAGGAGCGACTTGGATCTATTTTTATCTGCAGAGTATTTTTAGCAGCAGCAGAAGATCTGAGTCTCTGCAGAGTCGGAACCAGAACCGCTCAGCCTCCTTCATACAACATGAAACTTTCATATCAGTTTTCTGGTTATCAGTGGAAAACGTCACTTCCTCAGATTCTTGAGTTCAAAACCTCAGAGGAACAAAACGATGCGGAGTTAAAATTGGAGTGGATGCATCATCACTTACCAGATATATTTATTACTACATGAAGAAAAGTTCATGTTCTGCAGAACTTTACTGACCCAATCAGGCTGAGCTTTAATCAATGTTTTGACTGCAGAAACAGAGAGAGAGGAAAACATAACTAAACCAAACATTCACATTATTTAGCAGATAAACTGTCTGATCGGCCATAAAGGAGTTTTTTCATGTTTCTGTGAAAATTAGGACAGTTTCTGTACATTTTTAAATCCTGCAATATAAAAACTGCCTCAGTGCTGCCCTCATTGGGTAGATCCTGGTACTGCAGTAACATTTCCCTATTGGTGCCAACTGGATTGACGTCAACGTCACAGCGCCCCCTGGAGGAGAGCGCTGATAGCAACGATGACAAGCGTCGCTTTCGTGAAGAAAATTCGCCAGATTCGTTTCTCGTCTCTTTGGGGTGTGAAAAGCCGCCAGAACCTGCCAAGTCGGTAACAGAGTTTTCTCTCATCGCCACTTCTAGCCACGCTAAACGTAAACATTTACGTTTCTATAAGTTTCGTGTGAAAGCCAGGAATCCCTCATGGCCCTCAGCACCACTCCTCCTCTGCCTTGCTGCTCACTGAGAGGGAAACCCCCGGCGACGGAGACTGACTCATGTCTTCCTCCTCCTCTGATTAGCTCACTGTCTGGGAGGATCCCCCCAACCTTTGACCTCCCTCGGGTTTCACAGCATCGTTATTCAGAGTCTCTATCAGCTCCTCTTCCTCTTCCTCTTCCTCTCATCCTCTGCTTGTTATGGAGGAAGCAGACCAGGCTGAGATGGATCGCTGCACAAACAAATGTTTGTTCTGCCCTCCGCAAACCCCAGAGAGACACACACACACACACACACACACACACACACACACACACACACACACACACACACACACACACACACACACACACACACACACACACACACACTAATGTCTCCCCACCTCCTGGTGTGTGAGCAGAGAGGAAGATAGAAGAGAATTTTATTCTCTGGGTTTGGATCTGGAAAACTGGGATGGATGGATCAGGGTGATAGGGTCAAAGGTCAAGAGCAGCAGGCGTTTCTTTACAAGCCAAAAACATAGAAGTCAAAGGTCGCATTCTTGGCTCCTCCCTCCATCCTGATGGCGGAGGAGGAAAAACGGAGGGGAAGATGATGATGGAGGAAGGAAGGCGATGGGGGGGGGAGGGAGGGGTGTCACATGACTTCATCAGGGGGAGGGGGGGGGGGGCACCACCTGAACCCAACAGTCCCAGAGGAACCAAAGAGCCTGTTAATGTCTGCAACACGACTTTAATCAGACTTCACCTCACACACACACACACACCGACACACACACCGACACACACACCGACACACACACCTACACACACACCGACACACACACCTACACACAGGCCAACACACACACCGACACACACACCGACACACACCTACACACACACCGACACACACACCTACACACACACCTACACACACACACCGACACACACACCGACACATATTGACCCCCGTCCCGTGGGTGTGTGTTGGCGTGTTAATGTGTGTCTGGCGGTGAAATCCAGTCATTACTGCCAAGACCCACAAGCTGCCCCACAAAACCAGAGGGAGAAACACACACACACACACACACACACACACACACACACACACACAATTATAGAAAATAAAGTATTTTTCTAAGACTAAATTATTTATCTTAATATTAAATGAAGTTTTTGTATGAATACCAACAAAAGCCTCATTCAACATAATTTTCCTTTCATTGTTTAACTTGTTTCTCTTTATTTATTTGCTGTAAAGTTTTTGTTTGAACATTTTTTAAAACCATTTTATGATTTGTGATTCAAACCTTCAGACGTTTTGCCTTCTGTCGGCTTTTCTCCGATTATGTTTTGGATTTAAGATGCGGTCTCCTAGCAACCAGCACAGACAAGGCTTTGTGCAATTTGGAGGTGTGTGTGTCGAGTCAGATCCTTCAGCTCCATGCTGCGTTTTCTTCAGAATATTCTAGATTAACTTTACTTGTCTAAATTTTAATTTATGGTCATAGTAAGCGCTGCCACTAGGGGGCGCCAGCTGTACTGGCAGTGAACTGGTTTACATCAACTGGTGATTAACTGGTGATTAACTGGTAACGTCATGAACACACAGGGAGCCGACTGGTGGCTTCATGGAGGAAAATCTTTCTTCTTAATCATCATCAGGAGTTGTTTTATTTGATATTAAATAATTTTTCATCCATTAGTGCCTTAACCTCTGACTCATCCCATAATACTCAGCAAACTTTCACCACCTTCATCACACTCCTCCTCCTCTTCCTCCTCCTCTCATTAACTCTCCCCCTCATCGCGTCAAGCCTCCGGCAACACATATGGCCGTCACGCTTCCCACCATTAAATAAAACACACACACACACACACCACACACACACACACACACACACACACACACACACACACACCACACACACACACACACACACCAGCCAACGCCAACTGGTGCCCCTGTTTCTGCCTCCTTGTGGAGATCGGTCCTGCCACTCATTTAAGCCTCCTCTTCATCATCCCCCCTCCTCTTCATCATCCCCCCTCCTCTTCATCACATTAACTTCCTGCTCCCCTCGTTTCTGCCTTATTGTCTCCTCTGTGCCGCAGAAAAGAAGTGTGTGTGTGTGTGTGTGTGTGTGTGTGTGTGTGTGTGTGTGTGTATGTGTGTGTGTGTGGAGGAGGGGTGATGCTGGTTGGGGACGGGGGTGAATGAGTGGTTTCCAAGGCAACGAGCCACATTGCCGCAGTGGATACGAACGGGAGGAGGAGAGGGTGAAAATGAGAACAGAGATGTGTGTGTGTGTGTGCGTGTGTGTGTGTGTGTGTGTGTGCGTGTGTGTGTGTGTGTGTTTGTGTGTGTTTGTGTGCGTGTGTGTGTGTGTGTGCGTGTGTGTGTGTGTGTGTGTGTGTGTGTGTGTGTGTGTGTAAACTGTCAGCAGAGTGACTTTAACTGGATGTAATGGTTTTCAGGCAGAGTGTGAATGAGGACTGGGATGTTTGGGTGTCCAGCCGATAAACACGTCAGATGTAAACCGTAACAAAGCCGCGATGATGAAACCGCAGGAAAAACACAGAAACAGTTCAGGGATAAAACATCAATCAGTGAAAGCAGCTGGCCATCTTCAGCTCACTTCCACTGCTAACTTAGAAAACACTTAGCGCCTCAACCTCAGCTAAAGTACGCCGTCTCCAGCTAAGTGGAATTGTGGGAAATAAATCTGTCACGAGAAATGCTGGTAACATGCTAATAGTGGAGCTAATTTTTTAGGTTAGCACTTTTTGCTGTTTTGCTAACTGTGAAAATGCAAAGTGCACTTAGCTTGACCTCCTAACCCTAACCCCTAACCCCAATCCTAACCCTAACCCTATTTTTCTAAACTCAGCTGAATAAAGTTTGACATCTTCCACTGACTTCATGTTGGTGTTCAGCTTTAGCATTAGCATCCACCTAATTGTCTTGCTAGCTTTAGCGCTAGCAAGACTGATGCTTATAATCAGTGCTAAATAGGCCAGCTAACTGTTTAGCAAGTCCTTCCCAAAGTTGCTTTGAATTTAATTTGAATTTATTTATTTGGGAAAGTGCAAATAAATAACATTTTTAATATGACAGCATTAGCCAGAATGCTATCACATTCTGATCATCTCAGTAAACTGAAGGACAGTTCAAAGGTCACGCCTCAGAGCTGTAATATATCTCTATTACTTTTACTGAGCTGATTTTTAGAAGAAGTGTTCCCATGATGCAGTTCTTGGAGGAAGTGTAAACGGGAAACATCCTGAAGAGAAACCAACATCTGAGTGAGAAAAGAGCCTGACAGTCACAACTCAGGGAAAATCCAAAGCAACTGAGCTGCTGCAGAGATCCAAACTGCTGCAGGTCGGGACTCGGGTCGGGACCAACGTTCCCTCTAATTGTTCATGTGTCTGGGCGTACACACAAGCTTCCTGAACACACTGAGGACCACTGTGAGCATCATCAGTGTACACGGCGTGGCCACGCACAAGTATCATAAATCTGGGATCATAGAAAGTTGCATGGCTTATTAAAAAAATCAAATTACATCAGCAATTTTCATTGGTTTGCTTTTAATTTAAGTGATTTGCTCAATTAAAATAATAAAGGAAAGAAAACATTGCTGTTTAAGATGCATGCTATAAGTAAGAGTCCTGCTTCAGCCAGGGTGAGAAATGAGACATTACACCTTTCAGACATAAATGTTTGTTCATATTAAAACATTCACATTTTGCACAATGAAATGTTTTCTGTAGCTTGTGATGCAGTATAAATTCTTGTAAATATTTAATGACAGTTTTTTTCACGTCTGCCCTTCTCACTTCTCCAGTGGTTGTTCACTTAGCCCAGGTTGATGGTCAGTCTGCTTCTTGCTTTATGTGCTTGAATTCAGCATATTGACTGTTAATGGCCTCCATAATCTGTGGGTGGAGGAGAATGGCCTCATACTTCTTTGCCAGTGTACAAATGTCTGCTTATCCATAGTCAAAAGTCTGAACTCAACATTTCAGTATCAAATGCAGACCATTCCTTTCATTTGATTTGATTCCATTTGGTCTTAGAAGAAGTGCATTTATTTTTTTTTACTTTGGCTTGGTGAGTGGATGTCCCACTAGACATGATAAGGTGATGGCTTTCACGTTTCTTAACTCTACCGCACTATTCTCACCTGCACGGCCATATGACCAAGGCACGTAACCCACGTAGCGAAAGTGAACCGTATCGTATCATTGGCTGGATTCCTGTCACTCACTGAGTTTGATCGCAAAGTAGTACGGAAAAAATTTATTGGTTCATAGTCAAAACTGATGTCTGAGCTCAATGTCCACTTTACATTGGACTTTATTTTATGCGCTACATAGATTTTCTTGTGCGCTGAGAATATGTGAGCAGTGCGCAGGCAGCTTAGAGGGAACATTGGTCAGGACTCGGGTCAGGATGCGGGTCGGACTCGGGTCGGGATGCGGGTCAGGACTCGGGTCGGGATGCGGGTCGGGATGCGGGTCAGGATGCGGGTCGGGACTCGGGTCGGGATGCGGGTCAGGACTCGGGTCGGGACTCGGTGTTAGCTACGACTTGTCTTCATGAACAATGAGCTACAGCTGCCTGATGGAGATCAACAGAACCTCCTCCGGTCCAGACCCGGCGACTTGTCAAGCCCTTAAATTTACAAGTTTTTGTCTTAAATGTCTTTTGGCGGTCATTTGCTTCTTTTCTCAATCAGGATACGATAAGCTGTCGGACGCACTAATCAGTTGGTGCCACTGGATTTTATTTTGTTTTTGTTTCTTTTCTTCGTGATTCTGAGAATCGTTTTAAGTCAGGAAATCGCTCCCAGACGTTGGTGTCATTCAGACCAGACTCTTCATCCCACTGAAACTCCTTTCATCTCATTTAATCTCCTTCCTGTTTCTGAGTTTGTTTGAACTCAACTTGAACGTCTTAAAGAGGCGGACCCGGTCCGCTCCGAGTGGTTCCGTTCTCATTGAAACCCAGAGCATGCTGCCGGCTGCAGATCGGCCATTAGCAGGCCGACAGCCTTCCTCCACACGTCGGAGCGTGTCAGTGGGAACGGAGTGGCGGTTTGATCCGGCCCTCCGTCTTCAGGAATGTTTTATTGATTAGAACAAGCAGCGCCGAGCGGAGCAGCTTTGTTCAAGGGCAAAGCAGCAAGTTTAGCACTTAGCCGCCTGACAGCGAGAGAGCGGGCGGAGGAAGAGCCGACCGGATACACCTGGAGGGTCGGACAGGTAGCAGGTCCAGAGAGACGCGTCTCATAACTGCCTGTCCATTAACAGGAGAAATAATCTAACATGCTGTTATTAAACTCCGATCCAAAGCAAAGTCCAACTGAGCAGAATATTTTAAAATGGGCACAAAAAACACTATTTTCAATAAAAACAGCCTGGAAATCCAACCTGTTGCATTTATCAGTTTGACAACCATCATATTTTACAGTGTAGACCCCATCAACCAATCAGGTTGTGTCCATAGCGGAGAGCCACAAAGCTGTGGTTTGGTCCTCTCCTGATTACGGTTTCATTACTGAAGGTGATCAACAGATTAGTGAAAAGAAACATTTTGATCAGGAAACGGTTCAGTTCATTCAGTTCGTTCAGTTCATTCAGTTCATTCAGTTCGTTCAGTTCGTTCAGTTCATTCAGCTGAAGTTCACAGAAGAAATGAAACTGAACAAGGTCACATTAATGACCTTAACGACCCAAATACTGTATGTCCCCATACTGACTTATATTGACTAATGATGACCTTAGCGACCTTAATGATGACCTCAACGACTCTAATGATGACCTTAATGATGACCTTAGTGACCCTAATGATGACCTTAGTGACTCTAATGATCACCTTAGTGACCCTAATGATGACCCTAGTGACCCTAATGATGACCTTAGAGACTCTAATGATAACCTTAGTGACCCTAATGATGACCTTAGCGACCTTAATGATGACCTTAGTGACCCTAATGTTGACCTTAGTGACCTAATGATGACCTTAGTGACCCTATGGATGACCTCAGCGACTCTAATGATGACCTTAGTGACCCTAATGATGACCTCAGCGACTCTAATGATGACCTTAGTGACCCTAATGATGACCTTAGTGACCCTATTGATGACCTTAGCGACTCTAATGATTACCTTAGCGACTCTAATGATGACCTTAGTGACCCTAATGATGACCTCAGCGACTCTAATGATGACCTTAATGACCCTAATGATGACCTAAGTGACCCTATTGATGACCTTAGCGACTCTAATGATGACCTTAATGACCCTATTGATGACCTTAGCGACTCTAATGATGACCTTAATGACCCTAATGATGACCTTAGCGACTCTAATGATGACCTTAATGACCCTAATGATGACCTCAGCGACTCTAATGATGAGCTCAGCAACTCTAATGATTACCTTAGCGACTCTAATGATGACCTTAATGACCATAATGATGACCTCAGCGACTCTAATGATGACCTTAGTGACCCTAATGATGACCTTAGTGACCCTATTGATGACCTTAGCGACTCTAATGATGAGCTCAGCAACTCTAATGATTACCTTAGTGACCCTAATGATGACCTTAGTGACCCTATGATGACCTTAGCGACTCTAATGATGACCTTAGTGACCCTAATGATGACCTTAGTGACCCTATGATGACCTTAGCGACTCTAATGATGAGCTCAGCAACTCTAATGATTACCTTAGCGACTCTAATGATGACCTTAGTGACCCTAATGATGACCTCAGCGACTCTAATGATGACCTCAGCAACTCTAATGATGACCTTAATGACCCTATTGATGACCTTAGCGACTCTAATGATGACCTTAATGACCCTATTGATGACCTTAGCGACTCTAATGATGACTTTAATGACCCTAATGATGACCTTAGCGACTCTAATGATGACCTTAATGACCCTAATGATGACCTTAGTGACCCTATTGATGACCTTAGCGACTCTAATGATGACCTTAGCGACTCTAATGATGACTTTAATGACCGTAATGATGACCTTAGTGACCCTATTGATGACCTTAGCGACTCTAATGATGACCTCAGCGACTCTAATGATGACCTCAGCAACTCTAATGATGACCTTAATGACCCTATTGATGACCTTAGTGACCCTATTGATGACCTTAGCGACTCTAATGATTACCTTAGCGACTCTAATGATGACCTTAGTGACCCTAATGATGACCTCAGCGACTCTAATGATGACCTTAATGACCCTAATGATGACCTAAGTGACCCTATTGATGACCTTAGCGACTCTAATGATGACCTTAATGACCCTATTGATGACCTTAGCGACTCTAATGATGACCTTAATGACCCTAATGATGACCTTAGCGACTCTAATGATGACCTTAATGACCCTAATGATGACCTCAGCGACTCTAATGATGAGCTCAGCAACTCTAATGATTACCTTAGCGACTCTAATGATGACCTTAGTGACCCTAATGATGACCTCAGCGACTCTAATGATGACCTCAGCAACTCTAATGATGACCTTAATGACCCTATTGATGACCTTAGCGACTCTAATGATGACCTTAATGACCCTATTGATGACCTTAGCGACTCTAATGATGACTTTAATGACCCTAATGATGACCTTAGCGACTCTAATGATGACCTTAATGACCCTAATGATGACCTTAGTGACCCTATTGATGACCTTAGCGACTCTAATGATGACCTTAGCGACTCTAATGATGATGACTTTAATGACCGTAATGATGACCTTAGTGACCCTATGATGACCTTAGCGACTCTAATGATGACCTCAGCGACTCTAATGATGACCTCAGCAACTCTAATGATGACCTTAATGACCCTATTGATGACCTTAGCGACTCTAATGATGACCTTAATGACCCTATTGATGACCTTAGCGACTCTAATGATGACCTTAATGACCCTATTGATGACCTTAGCGACTCTAATGATGACTTTAATGACCCTAATGATGACCTTAGCGACTCTAATGATGACCTTAATGACCCTAATGATGACCTTAGTGACCCTATTGATGACCTTAGCGACTCTAATGATGACCTTAATGACCCTAATGATGACCTTAGTGACCCTATTGATGACCTTAGCGACTCTAATGATGACCTTAGCGACTCTAATGATGACCTTAATGACACTAATGATGATCTCAACGACTCTAATGATGACCTCAGCGACTCTAATGATGACCTCAGCAACTCTAATGATGACCTTAATGACCCTATTGATGACCTTAGCGACTCTAATGATGACCTTAATGACCCTAATGATGACCTTAGCGACTCTAATGATGACCTCAGCAACTCTAATGATTACCTCAGCGACTCTAATGATGACCTTAGTGACCCTAATGATGACCTTAGTGACCCTAATGATGACCTTAGTGACTCTAATGATGACCTTAGCGACTCTAATGATTACCTTTGTGACCCTAATGATGACCTTAGTGACTCTAATGATGACCTTAGCGACTCTAATGATTACCTTAGTGACCCTAATGATGACCTTAGTGACCCTTGATGACCTTAGCGACTCTAATGATGACCTTAGCGACACTAATGATGACCTTAGTGACCCTAATGATGACCTTAGCGACTCTAATGATGACCTTAGTGACCCTAATGATGACCTTAGTGACCCTAATGATGACCTTAGTGACCCTAATGATGACCTTAGTGACCCTAATGATGACCTTAGTGACCCTAATGATGATCTCAGCGACTCTAATGATGACCTTAGTGACTCTAATGATGACCTTGGTGACTCTAATGAGACCTTAGTGACTCTATGATGACCTTAGCGACTCTAATGATGACCTTAGCGACTCTAATGATTACCTTAGTGACCCTAATGATGACCTTAGTGACTCTAATGATGACCTTAGCGACTCTAATGATTACCTTAGTGACCCTAATGATGACCTTAGTGACCCTATTGATGACCTTAGCGACTCTAATGATGACCTTAGCGACACTAATGATGACCTTAGTGACCCTAATGATGACCTTAGCGACTCTAATGATGACCTTAGTGACCCTAATGATGACCTTAGTGACCTAATGATGACCTTAGTGACTCTAATGATGATCTCAGCGACTCTAATGATGACCTTAGTGACTCTAATGATGACCTTAGTGACCCTAATGATGACCTTAGCGACTCTAATGATGACCTTAGTGACCCTAATGATGACCTTAGTGACCCTATTGATGACCTTAGCGACTCTAATGATGACCTTAGCGACACTAATGATGACCTTAGTGACCTAATGATGACCTTAGCGACACTAATGATGACCTTAGTGACCCTAATGATGACCTTAGCGACTCTAATGATGACCTTAGTGACCCTAATGATGACCTTAGCGACTCTAATGATGACCTTAGTGACTCTAATGATTACTTTAGTGACCCTAATGATGACCTTGGTGACCTAATGATGACCTTAGTGACTCTAATGATGATCTCAGCGACTCTAATGATGACCTTAGTGACTCTAATGATGACCTTAGTGACCCTAATGATGACCTTAGTGACCCTAATGATGAGGTTCTAGTGGTGATCTGAACGGTGGGTAATGTGCATGGTGTTGGTTGGTTCTGACCCGACAGCAGCAGCTCCTGCTCCATCACGCCGCAGCCCAGCACCTCCATCCAGTCGCCCTGGAAACGCACCTCCATCTCAAAGGAGGGGTGAGTGAAGGGGAAGTAGCAGTCGACCCACCTGACCTCCACGTCTGTGGGGAGGAAAACCAGGGTGAGGAAGCTGTAGAGGAACTCAGCGGTCCGGCTGATCCGGTCCGGCCTCACCTGGTCCAAACAGGTGTGTGACGAGTCGGGTCAGGGTGGTCTTCAGGTCGAACTCCACCAGCTTGACGGCCTCCAGGCTGTGGCTCTCCTGCTTCTGGGCGGTCCGGCGCCCGCCGCGCTCGAACAGGCTCAGCTCTTCCCGCCGCGGACCCTGAGAAACAGCTGCAGAACACACAGTCAGAGGTTCTGCCGCGGCCCGGTCCGCTCGGCCGCACGGCGCCGTCAGAACCTCGTGGTCGGAGAAGAGGCGGACCCCCTCCATCTGGTGGAAGACCGGGTAGTGGCTGGCGTCGACCTCGTCCCGCCGGTACACGTCTCCGGCCAGCAGGAAGGCGTCCAGACCGGACCGGACCAGGTCCCTCTGGTGGGCCGAGGTGTGGGCCCGCAGCATGGTGGTTCTGGAGGCAGCAGGACGAACGGGTCAGAACCAGTGAGGGTCAGCGTGGCACCGAGGGAGCAGCTCACCTGTTCAGGTAGTAATTATCGCCGCGCTTCCTGCTGGGGTGATCAGGAGGAATCAGCAGGCTGCAGGACAGAGAGAGAGAGGACCGGGTCGGAACCGGGTCTGGACCGGGTCGGAACCAGGTCTGGACCGGGTCTGAACCGGGTCTGGACCGGGTCTGGACCTGGTCTGGACCGGGTCTGAACCGGGTCTGGACCGGGTTTGGACCGGGTCTGAAACGGGTCTGAACCGGGTCGGAACTAGGTCTGGACCGGGTCTGAACCGGGTCTGAACCTGGTCTGAACCGGGTCTGAACCGAGTTTGAACCGGGTCGGAACCGGGTCTGGACCGGTTCTGAACCCAGCTTCCCTCATTCATCCTCTTTTCTAGCAGAAACATGTAACCAGCTTCAGTCTCAGTGGAGTCGATGTGGAGAACCAGAACCAGAACCAGAACCAGACCCAGATCCAGAACCAGACCCAGAACCAGACCCAGAACCAGAACCAGAACCAGATCCAGAACCAGACCCAGAACCAGGACCAGAACCAGGACCAGATCCAGAACCAGACCCAGAACCAGAACCAGAACCAGAACCAGACCCAGAACCAGACCCGACCCGGTCGGTGCATCAGGGAGCCTCTGACCTGTCAAAGTTCTGCTCCACCGTCACCACTGGACTCAGGTTGTCGTGGACGGAGAACAGCGGGTTGCCCCATCGACCGACGAAGGAGCTGCAGAGGAACCAAGATGGAGGCTGCAGCTATGAACCAATCAGAACTGGGATGATCGGGATCAATAAACTATTTTAACTGTTTCCTGACTCCGCTTGGAAAACACGTCGCCGCCCCTTTAACATCTTCCTCTGGCGTTTTCTGCAGCAGTTTCCAGTCATTTCTCAAGGTCAGAGGTCAGACACTGATGTTGGCTGACCGCCGCTGACTTTAGCTCGTTCTACCAAACCGATTGTTCAAGGCGTTTCCTGCAGACTGCGGTCTGCCGGGCAGGTGGGCCTCGGCTCGGCGCCCTCACCTGTAGAAGTGGGCTTTGATGCGCTCCTTGACGAGCCACAGCGGGTGGTTCGGCTGGTTGTGCAGGTGGAAGCCCACCTTGGCCAGGATCTTCGGCGTGACGTTGGTGAAGTGGTCGCGGGGGTAGGAGCGTCCCAGCAGCTCCACGGAGTCCGGGCCGATCACGGGCTGCAGGGTGTGGCCCTCGGCGGCGAGCCCCCGGCACGGCGCCGGGCCGCCGGCGGACCGGAACCCGGAGAGCGGGCGGCGGAGCAGAGGGCGGGTCCGGAGCCGGCATGGGAAGAACCGGGAACCGAACATCATGAGGACGAGTCCATGGAGCTGGAGAGGAACGGCAGGCAGAGGATGAGGTCTGGGACGGATCGGAACCGATCCGCTCGGTTCCCATCCGCTCGGTTCCGATCCGATCGGTTCCGATCCGATCGGTTCCGATCCGGCCCACACAGGATCACCCAGCCACTACCACATCATCTGGTTTCCATAGCAACCACGGATACCGACAGTCCGAACTTTATTTTGAAAGTTTAAAATCTTGTGAACTTTAAACTCCTGGAGTTTAATAAACTGCAGGATTTTCCTGGTTTTTACTGAACTTCCTGTTTCTGCTGAGGAAACAGGAAGTTGTTATTTAAAATATGAACAAGTGAAATGAACATCAGTAAATCATCAGCA
>NW_026562511.1:155000-230000 GCF_027474105.1 Poeciliopsis prolifica | reverse complement strand
GCATCACCAGTATCACCAGTATCACCAGCATCACCAGTATCACCAGCATCACCAGCATCACCAGCATCACCAGTATCACCAGCAGCACCAGTATCACCAGCATCACCAGTATCACCAGTATCACCAGCATCACCAGCATCACCAGTATCACCAGCATCACCAGCATCACCAGTATCACCAGCATCACCAGTATCACCAGCATCACCAGTATCACCAGCATCACCAGTATCACCAGCATCACCAGTATCACCAGTATCACCAGCATCACCAGCATCACCAGCATCACCAGCATCACCAGCATCACCAGCATCACCAGCATCACCAGCAGCACCAGTATGACTCAGGGGTTGTGAGGGTTGTTGAGAAAATCCCTCGTTTGGCTGCCAAAGGTTGTGCGGCGGCGCTGTGCGGCGGCGGCGCTGTGCGGCGGCGGCGCTGTGCGGCGGCGGCGCTGTGCGGCGGCGGCGCTGTGCGGCGGCGGCGCTGTGCGGCGGCGGCGCTGTGCAGCGGCGCTGTGCGGCCAGTGGCGCCTCGTACCGAAACCAGAACCCTGCAAACATCCCAGCCCCGTCGCCATGGTGACACACGTGAAGAAGCATCAGAGAGGCTTAAAGGACGCGGCGCTGCAGGAACGCTCAGGGAATCATCCGGACTGAAAACACGCCGCGAGCAGGAAGTGATCAACCTGCAGAGTTTACGTTTCCATTTCATTCATAATCCATTACATCAGATCTGACCTTTAGGGTCATTTCGACACATCCTGAACCAACTGGGTTCAAACCATCATAAACATTTCCTTGTTTATGAGGGTGAGCTGTGATGTCACTTCCTCCTCCAATCCTGCCTGGTTTCTGTGTGAAGCAGATTTTCTTTCTCATCCTTCATTATTATTTCATAGCAGCTGGGTCAGTTTGGAGGCGTCAGGACTTTGTGACAGCAGCGACGGGTTCGGCCCATCGATCGCTGCAGGCCGCCGCCCTGAGGGACGCCGCCGCCCGTCCCAATCAATCACCTCTCCGGCTGGGTTTTCCTGCGCTGCGGCGACAGAAACCTGAAGCTAACTGGTGTTGATGCGGCGCTGCAGGAAACGCTGATCCACCAGAAACAGGAAAACCTGACCTGACGTTCCCCACAGCGCAGAGACACAGAGAGAGAGCAGAACTCCCCGTTAACCAGAAGTTTCACAATCATAACATGAGTTTGAACATAAAGTCAGTTTATCACATGAATATTAATGAATGAATCAGAATCTGATCCACTGAAACAAACTGATGAGGCTGCAGCTCTCCCCTCCGGTCAGCGACTTCACCCGCTGAGGCCACGGCACCGCTAACGCTAACTAGCATTAGCTGTTAGCACAGTTAGCACATGAGGCAGCGTGCTGGCTAGCTTGGACGTTAGCATATTGTAGAGCATCTGATTTGATTTAAGCGTTCATTGAGGCTGAATCTGTGTGAAGAAAGAATAAAGTTATTTTTTATTATTTTAAAGCTCGTCTTAAAACCTATTTATTTTACTTGGCTTTCAACTCCAGCGAGATCTAGTTTTATATTGTATGTTTGTTGTTTTAAACTGTATTTGTTTTTATCTATTTTATGTACAGCACTTTGTTTCAGCTGTGGTTGTTTTAAAGTGCTTTATAAATAAAGTTGGTATGGTATTATTTCAAACTGCCATAAAAAAATCAGCTAATCTAAATAATAAATACCTGAATGACTAATCTGCTGACTCATCATCAATCATCGTTTACATAACTGGCCCTTTAATTCATTAGGATTTAATGAAACTGCAAAACCTGGTTTATTTTCATTTACACTTTTTATGTTTAGGAATCCAGATTGTCATATTTTCAGATTTCCTGTCGACTTTTAATATTTTTACCGGGCTTAACGAGTTTTCTGCTTAGCAACCTAAACCAACCAGAACAGACCAGAACCGGCCCGACCCGGTTCTGGTTCAATGTTGGGCCAAGTTCCTCCTCCTCCTCAGTGGGACTAAAGCTGATTTATATTGATCTTCTAAGAATGAAGATCATTAAAATCGGCTGACCGGGTCCAGAATCGGCCGGAACAACTCAATAAAATGATCGTCTCTACCAAACCACAGCGGTTCGTTCTGCTGTTCTATTTAGACTAGCAGACCTGTAGCACCAGGTCAGAGGTCAGCTTGATGCCTGCGGTAGCATCAGAGGCTAACAGAAGCTAAGCTCTCTAAGCCTGATGCCGTGTCACTTCCTGCTGCTGCAGGAGCTGCAGAAGGTGAGGAAACCACCTGAGCAGCTGTTAACCTCCTCGCTGCGCCGCCACTGCAGCGCTAACTCGCTCAGGATTGGCTGAACATGGAAAGCTGCAAAACGTTTATGGCCGCTCCGCGCTAACTGAAACTCTTCAGCAGGTTGACTGAAGGCCCTCGGGGCCCGACACTCTGCTGCCTCTAATTAGCACCTTCAGGTTTGATTTTCACAGCTTTTAACAATCAGAAGACGACACTTTCAGACTTCACTGAGGGGTCAGAGGTCACAGAAAAGCAGATTTAAAAGGAAAGAGGCTGAAAATGCTGAATGGATGAAGCTGGATGTTGCACCGGTTTTTCCTTCCCCTGATTTCACCGAGTTCTGACACGATGGGAGTGAATTTCACAGGTTATATAACCATGTGTGTGTGTGTGTGTGTGTGTGTGTGTGTGTGTGTGTGTGTGTGTGTGTGTGTGTGTGTGTGTGTGTGTGTGTGTGTGTGTGTGTGTGTGTGTGTGTGTGAGGTAGGCTCAGCAGGTTCAGGAAGGCTTTCCTTCAACAGATGGAGGACACCAGCACACAGAGACGCAGCGCCAGGAAAACCCAGAGCTTTCTGCAGAAAACAAGTTTATTCACACCAACAGAACCAGAACCACAGAACCAGAACCGCATGCTGCTCAGAAACTCAACATGTAACAGAACCAGAGCTCTGGTTCAATCAGGGTCCAGTCAGGAGCTGATGGACGGAGACGGTTGGTGATCCATCAATAATAAAATCTGTTATGGCCGATAATTGATATTTATTGATATCATAAGTATCTCCTTTCACTTTCACCAGTGTGAAACCAAACGCAGTTAAACTCCACGATCCTGCTCTGCATCCAACACGATGGAAACAAGTATCAGTCTTTAACATCAGTCCAGATCAACTGATCCGACATCAACACCGATGTATCGGAGAGAGAACGGATCCCAGAAACAGGACAGAGAGGAAGAGCTGCAGCAGGCGCCGAGCTGCTGCAGGCGCCGAGCTGCAGCAGGCGCCGAGCTGCAGCAGGCGCCGAGCTGCTGCAGGCGCCGAGCTGCTGCAGGCGCCGAGCTGCTGCAGGCGCCGAGCTGCTGCAGGCGCCGAGCTGCGACTCGTCCAGATTAATGAACGTCCAGCAGACGCTCTGTCACCAACAAATGCACTGTAAAACAATAAACACCTTTTATCTAGTTCATACTGAAAATATCTGAGTTCAGTCCAATCAAGACAAATTCACTTTTCAACAAGATGTACGAGTTTCATTAAATAATTCCAGAATGTCAGAGAAAAGCTCTGATTTTTTCACTTATAACCTGGAAAATTATTCCATTTTTTGTTTGTTCTCCAGAGCAGCTTCTGGAGTCAGAGGACCTGGAAAAGGTCAGAGTTCAAAGCTGAGGTCACCCTGGGGGTCAAGGTGTTGGTTTCCATGGCGTCAGCCTGACATTAAACACAGCGGCCGGCGGCGCGTTGGGAATCGTTGAGTAATTCAACCCGAGGAGCCGGACTGACATTCAGGAGGCCTGGAGCTCCTTCACGGCGCAGACTGAACACCAGTTTTATTGAACACGACTGTAAATGTCAGAGTTTACCGGCTGGTTTTTCTCTCCACAGAGGAGGCCGGCTCGGGTCCCAGACAGTTCTTCCGCCGTCTGAACACTGGAGGAAGCGATCGATGGCCAGGACGCGCGCGGTCCTTGATCTGCCAGGTGGAAAGGAGACGGAAAACTCAATCTGCAGCTCACGGCTCAGCGAGACGGAAACGAGCAGCCGGAGAATCAAAGCAGGTCATCAGGGCTGAGAGGGAAGCTGCTCCCACCATCAGGCTTCATTACATCCAATCAGCTCGCAGGGTTCAGCAGCAGAGCGCCGCGCCGCCAAACCGCTGCACAACAGGCCCAAAGCCTTACCTTCTGAGGAGAGCTAAGGGAGCTAAAAGCTAGCTGCACTAACTCTGCTAGCTGCGCTAACCCTAAAGCCCTAAGAGAAGACAGTAGTTCTGCTAACGCTAAAGCAGTATTTAGCAGAAGCTAACATTAGGATACTACAACACAGAAATTATCAGAAGCAAATGCTAAAGCGCTACAAAAACACAGTATTTAATTTAATTCTAATTTTAAAGCAATACAACATATATTTTAGTTTAAGCTAACACTTAAGTGCTACAACATCATTGATTTAGCAGAAGCAAATGCTAAATTGCTAAAATTCAACCAGTTGATGCCACTATGACATGCTAGTAAAACAGACTTCACAATAAAGCATGAAGGTAAACTTCTACTTGAATCTTAAACAGTTCATAACTAAAACAACAGCCAAACTTTATTCAACGGAAATAAATTAGAGTTTATTAGAAACAAATTAATTACGGGAAGCTAAGTTCGCTAAATATTTTCAAAGTTGTCAAAACCTCTAAACTCCGTTAGCTCTGCTGTTAGCGGCTTCGCGGGCGTGTCAGTTATAAATACCACTGGCAGTTCTAAATAACATGAGGTGAATTTGCCCCCGGCAGGCATGGAGCCGCTAAAGCCCGGATCTTCCCGTTCCCAAGCCTCCACCCGCCCGTCTTTATGCAGCCTGTCCTCCTTGAGTCTCTGATGTAGCGCTTTAGCGCTTTGATATAAACCAGCTGCTTCGGAACCGGAGCTATTGCCAGTGATTCCCTGTAACCTGGCTCCTGCCTTTGCTGTTATTGGGCAGACGGTGCAGGTTCTCTTGGGTCCTGTGCAGCTGAAGCTGACGGAAGTGATCAGAGCCGACCTGGGACTGGGAAATGAGGCGTGACGCAGGATGAGAGGCGCTGCGGCCCAGAAGCTGCTGCTGATCTGCAGGATTCAGAGGATGAGTCTGGATGAGTCGGTCCGTCGGCTGGACTGAAGGAAATCCTCCTTTATTGATCAGAGAGCAGAGCCGTCCGTCACTCAGCTCCTGACAGACACCGGAGGAAACAAACATCTCCAACATTTATTTACTAAACTTGCTGTTTTTCTCAGGAACAGCAGGAAGTGATCTGTGTCTCTATAATATTTGGTCATGTTTGGACTTTCACAGCTCTTACGATCAGAATTCCAACAGTTGGACTTTATCTGATGATGTCCATTAATTAAGATTAATAATCCATAATAATTAATAATCCATCTTCCTCCTCGGCCATGTGGGGCGCCACAGGGTTCTCTTCTCGGTACGTCCGTTTTTCCTCTGATTAAAGCTGAGCTGTTCTGACATCATGATGCAGGTGCTCTTCTGGTTCACCTGTCTTTAAAACCAGGTAACAGCAGAGCGCAGCCTATTCTGTGCAACTTACCTCCTAAATACTTACAAAATTCACCTGTTTCTGTTTTTTGTAGAGTTTAGCCAAGATATTCTAAAAAAATCTATTTTTTATAGCTATGCCTAACAAGCTATTGGTTGGCGATTGAAAAGCAGCCAATCCAGAAGTGGCATTTATTTTCCTTGCTGTTGATTGGCTGAACCCCAAACAGGTAAAGAAGACAGACAACTTCAGATGCAGGCTAACATGATTCACACTGTGATGTTCATACATGATAAAGTTTAGGGGGTGAATGAAAAGCAGTTTCAGAAATGGGTTTAAATATGTATGGACTGCAATATTATTCAGCATTTCCTCTAAAATAGAAGTTTTCTGTTTCTGGTGATTCCCTCCAGAACCGCCATGTCAGCCGCTGAGAACTGCTTCTGTTTAAACCTTTTAATTTGAGAATTAAGTTCTGCAGAAGTCAGGATTTATGGTTCTGAAAGTTTAGCTTATAGGATTTCTAAAATATAGCCAAAACACACTTTTTAAAATAAAAGTCACAAACTACTTCCTTCACAAATGTTTGAGATTTTTTGGCTTCCACATATTGAAAACTTATGAAAAAAATAGGACAAATTAAAATCAAAACTCAAAGATAAAATAATGGATAAAAAGGACCAGAAAATGAGAAAAATGTCACAAAGATGACACAAAAGTCTAAAAATCATTTAGACCTAAGAGCTGTGTTAGTTCTAACAGTCAGCCAGTTGTCTCTGCAGCAAGGTTGCCAAAGACGCTTTATGTACAGTGAAGCCATGAAAAAGCCAACATGTGTATTGGCTGGGTTTTAGCAAACACCTGTCTAAAAATGGACCGGGTCGCATCAGCGCCAACAAGAACCAACATGGGCTGACACACACAGCCGGAACCGTGACCTTTACTCTCAAAGACAGACGGATATCAGGAGTCAGGATGTGTCTGTGACCTTTTACACATCCAGGCTAAAGATCAGACCACACACACACACACACACACACACACACACACACACACACACACACACAGATAGTGACCTGGTTTAAACCCATTGGAACAATATTTAGACCTCATCATCAGGAAAAGATCACCAATGGCATTTTAGAGATTTTGTTTAGACAGTTCTTTCAATTTGAGCAGCTGGTTTGCATCTTCCTGACCTATGACCCCAAATCCAAGAGCAGTTTAAAGGGAGGCTTCCTGGACACAGAAAGGAGGAGGAAGTTTAAAGCATCACATCCCCTACTCCAACATCTCTCTGTCCATCTTTCTGACCAGACAGATTTAAAAAGGAGCAGCAAAAGCAAAAGAGGTGGATTAGCATAGCTAGCTAAGAGTTGATGGAGTCATTCAGGACGTGTTGCTGTAAATATCATCTCTGTTGCCTGGATATTGAGCTGTTAGCATGTCAGAGCTGCCATTAGGCTGCTATACAGCAACAGTCTTCAGTCAGAGGCCTCTTTGACTGTGTTGCACGACAGACTGCTACAGGAGAGCCTTCCCGCACACAGCATCATAGGCCAAATAAATATTCTTACAATTACATTTAGTTTTTTTTTTCCTTTAATTCAAATATTTTTGAATTGATAAACTCGGATTAATGAAGTGAAGCCTTAGTTCCGTTTTGGGAACATGTAGCTTTGTTACTTTTTGGTTCTGGTTCAGTAGAGTCCAGTTTAACAATGGTCACAGCAGAACCTACTCGCTGTATATTTAAAGGTTGTCGGAGGTTTAATAGCTTGTGTCTGTGTGACCATGGAGGTTAAGTTCATTTAAAGCAGCTGCAGCTCAGCCAGTTGTCCCTGCAGCAAGGTTGTCAAAGACGCTTTATGTGTACAGTGAAGCCGTGAAAAAGCCGAACCACCAGCAGGTAGTGGGGTGTAGTGAATAATTTAACCCTGGAGGTGTAGTTCATTCATTGAAGCCTCATGTTTCTCAACTTAAAAACATATTTATAGCAAAGCTAACTCACCTTCTGTCTCTCTTCTGTGTTGGGCTGCTGTTTAGTAGGCGGAGATGCGCCTCTTCGGCTTAAAGACAATAAATATTCTTTTACGTCACAATGTATGTTTATTATATTATTAATCTTTCCATTTTAAACCAAAGTTTCTCTAATATAAAACAAATAATCAAATTATGATTAACATACAATTTGAAATAGTTGTTTCTGTTCAGGCACGACTTGGTTGCCTAGAAACAAGGGTCCTGGAGCTCAAACGGAAAGAGGGACGGAGACGCGCACTGTGTAGCATCATGGCTGCTTCCACTCGGTCTCAGGTGATTTCTCTCTACAAGATGATGCTGAAGGAGAGCAGCAGGTTCCCCTCCTACAACTACAGGTGAGTCCGGGGCTGTCGGCGGTGTGAGCGGTCTTTCCGGCCGGTTTAAACCGCCTGTCAGTGGTTAAACACGCAGCTAGCCGCTGCGTTTACATGGAGCAGCTCAGTGTTTATGAAACGCTGGATGTCCTGGAGGAGACCTGAAGGTTCAGTTTCCAGGCTAACATGAGCTCTGGCAGTTTAAACCATCAATGTGAGCATACATTAATGCGCACAACATCAGCTTTAAAACACGTTTAAATCTGATGGTGTTCAGGTCGTGGTGAATTAACTGCTGCTTTAAATAGTTTACATCTCATAATGTTTGTTAAATCTAACGTCACTATTGATGTTTTATTTCGAGATATGGATCAAATCCTCCAGTCAAAGTAACTCCAAATCAACATTGTTTTTCGCAGATTAACTGTCTACATTGGCCTTTGAAGGCGCTATCTTTATGTTCCTGTTTAATAGGATTTTTTGTATGTCATTTTTTTAAAACTATGCAATATTTGTCTCGAAGCTGTCTTAGTGCTGCCCTCTTTGGGACGAACAGTGGTATTGCAGTTTTCCAATTGGTTCCAGCGGTTCAATCTTAAAGTCTACGTCACAGCTCTGGTTCGGGTATAAAACCATAAAAGTCTCCAATCTCATATAAGAGAAATGTTGCTAGATTTGTCTCTAGTCGGTTTTAATGACGAAAAAAAGTTTCTAGAGGGTCTGAAGAGTTGAATATTGTGATAAGTGGCAAACCTTAACATGCTTCAATCAGCCTCCAATTTGGCCACTTCCCTTTGTGGCTCTTGGCTCCGCCCACTTTTGGTTACATTTTCCGAACTTTGTCAGGAGGCGGGGCTTACTACATTTTAAAAATCTGGATATTTCAAACTGGATCTCACATAGTCTTCTATGTTCTGGTTCTCCAGTGGCTGGAAGTTCTGACACCAGGACGATTTGAAACGAGGAATCAAGTGAAACTTTTCTGTAACACCTGCTGGAGGTGTGAGGTACTCTGATAGAAACAAAAGCAACGACAGGTGGCATCTTGATACTGGACCTGTTCAATTTAGCACAGCTTGGTTTACATGGGCGCTTGGTTCATCGGAGCTGGGTGACTGAGGTGAAGCTAAGGGTCAAAAGCACATGTGTGTTCAATGACATGCTAAAATCACAGCACCATCTGATGGCCTGGCATGACAACTGCAGCTGACTCCAGCTGTTTAGGCGTTCTGTCAAAATTAGAAGCTTTTCCCCAATTAAAATATGAAAATGTCGTCAGTTTACTTCTGTAAACGAAGCTTTATCTTCATTGTGTAAATTCTGTGAAATGATCACAAGAGATCCGAGGTTCAGTTCTGACTGAATGGACTTGGTAGAGTGGTGATTCTGGAGGTTCTGGGTTCTGGAACAACCCGACCTGTGGACCACTTTATCTGGAGCAGAACCGGCCAGTCAGCTGATCTGGGATTTACTTCAGCATCTTCATAACCATAAAAACTAGAAATATTGTTGAGTCGTAGTGAATGAGATAAAGCTGAAACCTCCCACTGAGGGACAATAAAGCATAGTTTTATTCTATCAGCCATAAAAGGACGGCTTCCTGTTGGGCTTTACGTCTTCATGAGGTTTCGAAGCTTTGACAACTTGGGGCATTATCGCCACCTAGTGGTAGCAACACGTTACAATCCCAGGAAAACAGAGGCAGATTTAACGGAGACATATTATGAACAATCCACTTTTTCAGCACTTAAATACATATTTTTGTGTACTTTGAGTGTTTAGGAGGGGAAAAAAATGTAAATTTATTCTCTTCTTGTTTTGTGTAGATAGCTTTATATTCTTGTTATTTATTTTTTAGTGTGTTCATTTTGCTTTATTCGCTGTAACTTGGTTCTTGTGTGTTAGATCACAGCATTTGCTGTGGAGCTGCTGAACAAGGTCATGACTTCTGGCTAATCAGTTTTATGAATCAGCCATTTTTTTCCCTCACTAATATTTTAGTCGAGGTTCAGTTGCAAGGAAACAAGTCAAAATGTTCTGGATCGCATCAGAGCCTCTTCAAAGTGTCTGGTAAAATAACATTTTTTCAGGAATGTTCCCACATCAGAGTGGAAATAAAAAAATGAATCGTATTAAAATCAAGCTATAAAATTTCTATTTTACTGACATCTCTTGTCTCTGCGTCAGACTCCTGATAAAATGCTAGCATGGAGCCGCTGCTTGTGAACATCTCCATCCTCTCTGAGCTGCGCCTCCTCTTTGACACACAAAGTGCCGCTCTGTCCTGGCGGGGAGCAGAGCAGCGCAGCGCAGCGTGTGGGAGTGATTTGCTCCTGCTCTGAGCCGTACCTGTGAGCTTCCAGGTTGTTGTGGAGTGACCTGAATATGCCAGAAGTTGCTGCCGGCGCTGTTCTGTTGATGCTGCACTAACAGCCAGGCAGCCGATCGCTCGCTGCTCTTCCTGGAATAAAACTCTGCCTGAGTTTGGAAGGTTTTGTCAACCAGAGAAAACACGGAAACCAACAGAAGTCAGATGAAACATTCATGATCTTGCACAGGAAAGTTAAACAGTGAGGTGATGAGGAGCAGAGCGTTCTGCAGAGAGCAGAACCTCAGCACTTTGGGTCGGCTCAGGGTGGACAGGCAGAATATAGTAAATACAAACTGTTTCATTTCCAGCTCTGTGGTGTTTCCTGCAAAGTCAGGCAGACCTGAAACCAAAGTACCGACTCCTGGTAAAAGTGAACAACATTCCCTGGTTTTACAGATGAACAGTGATTGATCTGTTACATCTGAAGTTGTCTCGGATCATAGCTGATCTGCTGGCTTAGATCAAATATGGGACTTGAAGACTTTAGTCTTTAGCTGCTTCTCCTTTATCAAGTCTCACTCCGTCTGATTAATGTGTGGTTTGGTTCTAGCCAAGGCGATTGAACTTTATGAAAACAAGGAATGAAATTCACACCAAAGCAAACCGATGTTGCGTAGTTCCACTGACAGAACGTTGACCACCGGTCCTTGGATCTTCACCGCTGCTCGTTCTGAAGAGACTCTCCCGCTGAAATCATTCTGCTCTAAGAGTTGATGCACATTCACCAAGGACACACTCTTCCACCTCAAGAAAGCTTTTTGACGGCAGACAAGATGTCCGCCGGCCATTGGGGTGGTTGAGATGCTTGAAGTCTAAAGTGACCAATGAACTAACAGGGTCAGCCGTCAGTGTAGTGATTTACTGAAAACAGGGAGGAACTGATCTGCTAATGGAGAAGAATCTGGAAAAGTTCAAGCCAATGAGGCGGAGAAGTGGCTTTACGTAGGGTTGGGTTTCTCACAGATCACCGATCACTGAGCTTTAAAAAGCCTGACTGTTAACCAAAGGGGTTGAACTCAAACACCAAACGCATCGTCAAACAAGAGCAACGACAGACGTGACCTTTTCTGTCCCCAATCAATGGATGTGTTGAGTAATGCCAGAAGCTCCACCCTAACTGTACCACCAACCAAGGGACCCACTGGGTTCAGGAATGATGTTTTCCTGGTTACTATAATGTACTGGATCTCTAAATGGAAAGGAGGAATTATCGTAATTAAGAACAACCCGACTGTCAGGTGTCCTAATCCTGCTGTTGTCTCTCCTCTCTTTCCTCCTGATGTCTTTACTTCCCTGCTTAAAAATATCCTCCACCTGCAGCATCCTCCCCCCATCATCCTCCCCCCAGCATCCTCCCCCCAGCATCCTCCCCCCAGCATCCTCCACCCACCACCCTCCACCCACCATCCTCCACCCGCATCCTCCCCCCAGCATCCTCCACCCACCACCCTCCACCCAGCATCCTCCCCCAGCATCCTCCCCCCAGCATCCTCCACCCAGCATCCTCCCCCCAGCATCCTCCCCCCAGCATCCTCCCCCCAGCATCCTCCACCCACCATCCTCCACCCACCCTCCACCCAGCATCCTCCCCCCAGCATCCTCCACCCAGCATCCTCCACCCACCACCCTCCACCCAGCATCCTCCACCCACCACCCTCCACCCAGCATCCTCCCCCCAGCATCCTCCACCCAGCATCCTCCCCCCAGCATCCTCCACCCACCACCCTCCACCCAGCATCCTCCCCCCAGCATCCTCCACCCACAACCCTCCACCCACCACCCTCCACCCAGCATCCTCCCCCCAGCATCCTCCCCCCAGCATCCTCCCCCCAGCATCCACCCCCAGCATCCACCACCCAGCATCCTCCACCCACCACCCTCCACCCACCACCCTCCACCCAGCATCCTCCCCCCAGCATCCTCCACCCACCATCCTCCCCCCAGCATCCACCACCCACCATCCTCCACCCAGCATCCTCCCCCCAGCATCCACCCCCCAGCATCCACCACCCTCCACCCAGCATCCACCCCCAGCATCCACCACCCTCCCCCCAGCACCCTCCCTCCACCACCCTCCCCCCAGCATCCTCCACCCACCACCCTCCCCCAGCATCCTCCACCCTCCACCCAGCATCCACCCCCCACCATCCTCCCCCCAGCATCCTCCACCCACCACCCTCCACCCACCACCCTCCCCCCAGCACCTCCACCCACCACCCTCCACCCACCACCCTCCACCCAGCATCCTCCACGCTGCATGGATGCTCTAAGAACTGCCAACTTATCACCAAGATGACAAACTTGTGATGAATAAGTGATTGTGAAAATCCAGTCTCAGTGTCTCCTCGCCTCCTTTCCTCGTCTCCTCTTCCCTTCCTGTCTCTTCGTCTGAAGATCAGAGAGGAGATTTCCCTCTGAAGTTCCCATGACAGGATGACTCACTCTCTCACAAACACGCCGTTCAGTCATTCACTGTCTGGAGTCTCTGGCTGTCGGGTTTTCCCTCAATGAGCTGACAGGTACAGAAGCTGCTGCTGCTTATTAATAAATACAGATACAACAGTAACTATCAGTTCTTTCTCTGATCCGTCCTTCGCGTCTTTCTGGTTTCCTTCTCTTCAGGCAGACTCTAATCTGGATCTCTCCAGTCTGTCTTTGGACTCCAGGCCTCAGAAACACTTTTAGTTTCTGCAGAAACAAGATGTTCTGACAGCAGCAATGAAAACATCGAGTCAACTTAAAGTCCATCCATCCATTAATTTGTCCATCACTCACTATGTCCGTCAACCCGTCCAATCCGAGTTCCCCTGCTGGGACAGAACATCCTGTTCTGTCCATCAACAGGATGTCCGCTGGTCAGGCTGTCCATCCCATCTTATTCTCCCCAGGTTGATGCTATTAATGACCTCCAGGTTTTCAGTACCTGGCCTGCTGCTCTTTGATTGGCTGGTTGCTGCATCTCGTTGCGTTGCCGACTGAAGCCGCAGTGTCACTGCTGAGCCTTCATCCTCCTCTCTCCTCAGGTCCTGGGGGATACTGTGCTCATAAAGCAGGAAGCGGCTCCCGCTGCGGCGCTCGCTCATCAGCAGCATCTTTTTGTGCTGCTGCAGGTTTCTTTATATGCGAGGAGCAGAAAAACAAATAAATAAGCGGTTGTTGTTTTTTATTGCGCCGCCCTGAGGTTTGTTTGGCTCTAATTTATCTTCCTGTTGGTTTAGTGTGGAGCTGTTTCCACCTCTGGTCGGCTGTTTGCTCCTGAACTCCTCCCAGGGCTTAGCAGCTCCTGCTTCCCTCCCTCTCCGCTCGTTGGCCTGCCTTTCCTTATAATAAATGAAACCACAGCGTGTGTGTGTGTGTGTGTGTGTGTGTGTGTGTGTGTGTGTGTTGCAGGACGTATGCACTGCGGCGTGTTCGTGATGCCTTCAGGGCCAACAGGGAAGTGGAAGATCCAAAAACGGTGGAGCGGCTGATGGAGGAGGAGAGCAGATGCTGGTGCTGATTCAGAGACAGGTGTGACACACACACACACACACACACACACACACACACACACACACACACACACACTCTCACTGTAACAGGCAGGTTGAGGTGGTATTCCCGGTTCTGGACGGTTCTGGTCCAGTCTCAGAGCCAGAGGGGGCCGTGAATACAGATGAACACCTGCGCTCTGACTGACCACCTGTCGGCTCATTACTGCAGGCTAATCGCCCGCCCAGCGCTCACTTTGTTCCCATAACGACCGCAGCTTCTCTCGGCCAATCCCAGAGGAGGACGGGGACAACATTCCCAGCCAGGTTTATGAAACGTTTGGCTTAATGTTAGTGGTTTGGGGTGGATGGAAGTGGTTTGGGGTCTATAGAGGGGTTTTGGGGTCTATAGAAGTTGTTTTGGGGTCTATAGAAGTGGTTTTGGTCTATAGAAGCGGTTTTGGGGTCTATAGAAGTGGTTTTGGGGTCTATAGAAGTTGTTTTGGGGTCTATAGAAGTGGTTTTGGGGTCTATAGAAGCGGTTTTGGGGTCTATAGAAGTTTTTTTGGGGTCTATAGAAGTGGTTTTGGGGTCTATAGAAGTGGTTTTGGGGTCTATAGAAGTGGTTTTGGGGTCTATAGAAGTGGTTTTGGGGTCTATAGAAGTGGTTTTGGGGTCTATAGAGGCGGTTGTGGGGTCTATAGAGGCGGTTTTGGGGTCTATAGAGGCGGTTTGGGGGTCTATAGAGGCGGTTTTGGGGTCTATAGAAGTGGTTTTGGGGTCTATAGAAGTGGTTTTGGGGTCTATAGAGGCGGTTTTGGGGTCTATAGAAGTGGTTTTGGGGTCTATAGAAGTGGTTTTGGGGTCTATATAAGCGGTTTGGGTTTGTGCAAATTGTTTTTGTTCTAAGTGTAGAAAGGTTGGAAGCTCAGTTCATTCCTGCCGTCTAAACCAATCCCATGAATGTTTTGACATTTACGTCTTCGTCCCGTTTTGTCTGCAGTCAACGTTAACTATCACATTTACATGCTGACATTTCCCTCCCGAACCCGGTGGTCATGGTAACAGTAGCGCTGTAGACCAGCCAGAGAGGGAGGATAACGAGGAGCGGGACCCAAACCAAAACATCAGAAACGGGGAAACCCAGTTTGTTCTGGTTTACTGGTTGTACTGGGTAAGCTGGAGAAATGCCTGATGGTGGTGTGTGTGTTTGGTCGTGTTTGCTGAATGTTGATAATATTTATCTGTCAGTATTTTCCATCCGCCTGTTGGTGGCGGCAGGTTGAGCAGCTCCCATATTCATGAGGTTTTCTCCAGCTGCTCCGATGTTTTATTTATCGCAGCAGAGAAACGATCTGAATGCAACAGCACCATGAAACCAGTAAACACACTCACTGGTTCTACTGGGGCAACACTGGGTCCGTCATACTGGACCCGTCATACTGGGCCCGTCATACTGGGCCCGTCATACTGGGACCGTCATACTGGGACCGTCATACTGGGCCCGTCATGGCTAGAAACAGATCTGCTCATGTTCCAGATCTCCGAGGCCCTCAGCATGACTCAGCCACCACCATGCTTGGTCGGTCTGTGATGCTTCATGTTGCTTGTTGAGCGTTTCAGATGTTCTGGTTTGGATCCATCCGACCCGATCTGAAACCGGGTCGACCAAAGCCACCTTCACTCACCAGGCGACTCATATCGAACCTTTTCACCAAGAAAATCTGCATTTTATCCCATTATTACATTTTATTGAGGCAGTCTGATTCATTTACTGATTAAAATCAACATTTTTAAACACATTTTGAAGAATCGCATTAGAAAACGATGGAAATGATAAAAATCAAACGTCCTGAAAGTCCAAAGTTCAGCCATATTAACCAGTAACCAGGCTGACAGGGTGAATATTTTTCACTTGAACAGGTTGGTTTGTAGTTTTTTTGCCTTTAATAAATCAATTAGTTAAACATTAACAGGAATCCAACTAAACTGAATATAGAATAAATTCCAAGTTCTTCCTGGGTAATGAAACCAGGAAGTGGAGTTTTGTTCCTGGTCCTGAATGAACAGCAGCGAGTTTCATACTGTAGTAACTCTTCACTTCTGGAGAATCGGTTCCTGACGCCTCATGGCTCCGTGTTTACCTTCTCGCCCACGCTGAGTCAGACGTTACAGCGGAGGAAGGCGCTCGCCGCTACGACGCATCAGATACTACGGCCGCAGCAGAAATCCATACTGTGGCTTCAGGTTTCCTCCGCTGAGTCCAGATCCAGGCGGCGCATTAAAGAGGCAGCGCAGCAGAACACAGAGGAGGAAATGCAGACCTAAACATCCAACACAAATCCATGAACATCAGGGGATGTTTTTGTGCTTCCAAGGGCAGCGTGACCTCGGCAGGGTGACCTCGGCAGCGTGACCTCGGCAGCGTGACCTCGGCAGCGTGACCTCGGCAGCGTGACGGCCTCCAGGTCTCTGTGTTGGTGTCCAGTGTGGGCGTGTGGCGGTAGCTGATCTGGCGCCCGTGGGCGTCCTGGCGCTCCTGCGCACCGCCGCCGGCTCCCCTCTCTGTTAAAAAGTTGAGTTTGTTCCTAATTGTGTCTGAGGGTCCCTCAGGCTGCGTGAGCCGCTGTGCCTTCGTAAGTTCGTTAGGGAGTAAAGATGATGGATTGCAGCTGCAGAGCCGCCTCTGTTTGTAGAGCAGCAGCTAAAGCAGTTTGCTCTCTGTAATGAGTGCCAGTTCAGGAAGCAGGCCTTAAAACGGAAATGAGACGCAGAATATAGACGTGAATCTGCAGATCAGAGGAGAAACTTATTTACTTTAACTCCTTCAGCATCTGCAGCTTCAACACATCAGTCCCACCGCCGAGCAGAACCAGAACCAGGACCCGCCAAGAAACAGCCCCAGAAGGCGGCCGGGGAACATTCAGCTGGTCGTTTCTGATTAAACATTTCAAAGCAGCGATTGTCTCTGGGCTGTAATATTAAACATGATGAAGACTACCTGGTGGCCTTCGTCCTGGTTTGTTCTGTAAAGGTTAAACTGATTACCTGCTCAGCCTGGAGACGCCGCCATGCAGCGGCTACCTGCTCAGCGCGTCGCCGTCCTGCAGCTCAGATGCACATTTAACTAGATCGTAATAAATCTGACCTTTGTTGGTACCGTGTTTACATCAGTTTTAATGTCACACCTGAACTGGATGCGGAAAGGAGCAGCTGCTCACATCTCAAAGCCACTGATGCAGAAACTGGAGCAATCACAGAGCATGGCAACGAAACCTACAGTCAACCAAAACCTACAACCAACCAAAGCCTACAACCAACCAAAGCCTACAACCAACCAAAACCTACAACCAACCAACCAAAACCTACAACCAACCAACCAAAGCCTACAACCAACCAAAGCCTACAACCAACCAAAACCTACAACCAACCAAAACCTACAACCAACCAACCAAAGCCTACAACCAACCAACCAAAGCCTACAACCAACCAAAGCCTACAACCAACCAAAGCCTACAACCAACCAAAACCTACAACCAACCAACCAAAACCTACAACCAACCAACCAAAGCCTACAACCAACCAAAGCCTACAACCAACCAACCAAAGCCTACAACCAACCAACCAACCAAAGCCTACAACCAACCAAAGCCTACAACCAACCAAAGCCTACAACCAACCAAAGCCTACAACCAACCAAAACCTACAACCAACCAACCAAAACCTACAACCAACCAACCAAAGCCTACAACCAACCAAAGCCTACAACCAACCAAAACCTACAACCAACCAAAGCCTACAACCAACCAACCAAAACCTACAACCAACCAACCAACCAAAACCTACAACCAACCAAAACCTACAACCAACCAAAACCTACAACCAACCAACCAAAGCCTACAACCAACCAAAGCCTACAACCAACCAACCAAAACCTACAACCAACCAACCAAAGCCTACAACCAACCAAAGCCTACAACCAACCAACCAAAACCTACAACCAACCAACCAAAACCTACAACCAACCAACCAAAACCTACAACCAACCAAAGCCTACAACCAACCAAAGCCTACAACCAACCAACCAAAGCCTACAACCAACCAAAACCTACAACCAACCAACCAAAACCTACAACCAACCAAAACCTACAACCAACCAAAGCCTACAACCAACCAAAAAGCCTACAACCAACCAAAACCTACAACCAACCAACCAAAACCTACAACCAACCAAACCTACAACCAACCAAAGCCTACAACCAACCAAAACCTACAACCAACCAACCAAAGCCTACAACCAACCAACCAAAATCTACAACCAACCAAAACCTACAACCAACCAAAACCTACAACCAACCAAAACCTACAACCAACCAACCAAACCTACAACCAACCAAAACCTACAACCAACCAAAGCCTACAACCAACCAAAACCTACAACCAACCAACCAAAGCCTACAAACCAACCAACCAAAACCTACAACCAACCAACCAAAACCTACACACCAACCAACCAAAGCCTACAACCAACCAAAACCTACAACCAACCAACCAACCAAAACCTAACAACCAACCAAAACCTACAACCAACCAACCAAAACCTACAACCAACCAACCAACCAAAGCCTACAACCAACCAAAACCTACAACCAACCAACCAAAGCCTACAACCAACCAAAACCTACAACCAACCAACCAAAACCTACAACCAACCAAAACCTACAACCAACCAAAGCCTACAACCAACCAACCAAAACCTACAACAACCACCAACCAAAACCTACAACCAACCAACCAAAGCCTACAACCAACCAACCAACCAAAGCCTACAACCAACCAAAGCCTACAACCAACCAAAACCTACAACCAACCAACCAAAACCTACAACCAACCAACCAAAACCTACAACCAACCAACCAAAACCTACAACCAACCAACCAACCAAAACCTACAACCAACCAACCAACCAAAACCTACAACCAACCAACCAAAGCCTACAACCAACCAACCAACCAAAGCCTACAACCAACCAACCAACCAAAATCTACAACCAACCAACCAAAGCCTACAACCAACCAACCAACCAAAGCCTACAACCAACCAACCAACCAACCAACCAAAACCTACAACCAACCAAAGCCTACAACCAACCAACCAACCAAAACCTACAACCAACCAACCAAAACCTACAACCAACCAACCAACCAAAACCTACAACCAACCAACCAAAACCTACAACCAACCAACCAAACGCAGCTTTTCTTCCTCCCGTCTTTCCTGGTTGTCTGGTCCCAGGTGATGCCCCCTAGTGGTCTGGAGGACCTGCATTTACTGGAGTCAGTTTGGGCTGTTTTATACTTTTTTCCATTCTCAACATTATTCTGCTGCATTTGTTTTTTTTTTTGCATTGTGTGTCTCGGAGTTTGCATCATCCGTTTGTCCCTATCAGCTGCCGCAGATCATGATCCACTCAGCGACAGACAGAGTTTCACAAGCCCACAGCATCATTCCTCCTCCTCCTCAGGTGTTTCTGGTCCATCATCTCTGGTCTCCTCTGTGGGCTATGATGTTTCCTCCTCCTCCATCCTGATGCAGCTCAGTGGACTTCAGTCCTGCCGCCATCTTGTTCTGGAGAGAAGAGTTCCTCCTTCCAGGCGGCCATTTTTGTTCTGCTTCATGCTTCAACCAGGAGGAAGCAGTGAGGATGCACTTAGTTTTCACTTCCTGCTTTATGGTTCTAACCAATGTGCTTTCTGTTCTCTTACCTGAACCTCTGAACTCAGTTTTCTCGTTGCGTTTCGGTCAGCAGATTAATGAATCCTAAAACCGTGTTCATCGAGCAACGCTAGGAGAAATGTCGATGTTCTGCTCCGACTGGGGACCCGGTGGGTTCTGGGGAAGCCTGATCCAGTAGCGGAGGAGAAAAGTAGGGCAGCGCCCGGCATGAGTTCTGCGTCATCTCCTCCTTTCTCTCTTCTTCTTCCTCCTCCTCCTATTCCTCCTCCTGTACTGTTTCTGCAACGTCCTGAAGGTTCTGGTATTTCCACCGCAGACGCCTGTATGCTAACAAAGTTAGCTCTGTTAGCTCTAACCGTGTTAGCGAGCTGATCAGCTGGATGAAAGCTGACACCTTCGACGTCCTCCTCCTCTGTAGCAGGTGGAGAGAAGCAGCAGCTTCTCTGGACTTCATTATGGCTGCAGACCCTTCGTCATCATCATCATCCAGATTATCTGTGAAACGAGGCGCTGCTGACCAGATGAGGTCCGGTCGGACCGACAGGTCAGAAGGTCAGAGCTCCAGGGTTGGAGTTGAAGGACCGGCTTCCTGAAACCAGATGTGAGGAGCGGCCATGTTGTTCTGTCCCAGTAAAGAGATTTAGATAAAACCAGAAGCTAAAATCACTAACCTGTTGTTTGTCCTTCGTAAATAAAGTCAGGGCCATAAATGACCTTTGGATGACCTTTGGGCAGCTCTGACCTATAGCAACACCATCAGATCCAAATGGTTTGACGGCCACAAGAGGGAGAATGAGGCGTTTAAGAGACTGAAGCTGCAGTCCAGAATCACAGCCCATGTTGGGACGTCTCTGCTCGGCCCGTGTTTGGGGACGTCTCTGCTCGGCCCGTGTTGGACGTCTCTGCTCGGCCCGTGTTGGGGACGTCTCTGCTCGGCCCGTGTTGGGGACGTCTCTGCTCGGCCCGTGTTGGGACGTCTCTGCTCGGCCCGTGTTGGGGACGTCTCTGCTCGGCCCGTCTGTCAGCTCCAATAGACCAAACCTGAACCATAATTAAACTGATTTGTCATCGTTCGTCACAGTAACTTCTGGGACATGTTGTTACTTTTAACATGTCAGTCTCATCTGCTGGCAGACAAACGTCTGTTTCAGACTGAAGTCTTCTGATTTCCCTTCTGATTTCCATCGGGAGCGTTTTGCGTTTCCTGCGACACGTTTCAGGTCTAATGCAGAGAAATGAGCGCTGCGCTCAGCGGGAGAGGAACGGCGTCCGTCAGATCCTCCTCCGGTCCTCCCAGAACCAGTTTCTACCCTCTGACTGAAGTTTGTATTTCAAACTGACTGCTGAGGTCTCTGAGCAGATCAGCTGTAAAAATGTCTCCTCATGACATCGAGCGCTGCTCTGTGGGCCGAACTCCTCTCAGCTTTACCAGTTTCCTGGCTGATCGATGAAACCTCAGCCTGGTATGTAAAGCGTAGCTGATGTAATCTGTGCTGAAGCTGTTAGAGATGATGTAATGTGATAAACACGGCATGTGATTTCAGAGCTGCAGCATCTGCTTTCTGTTCCTCCTCGGCGCATTTCTTCCGTTTGTTTTTCTTCTTCTATTCTTAGAAATCTGGAACTGATGCAACGTGGATCTGCTTCCTCCTCCTCCTCGACACGCATGATGAAATTCATTGACTGGAGAATGCAACGGGACCGGAGGGTGGCGGCGAACCAGGAGCAGGAAGTAGGTGGGGAGGAGGAGGAGGAAGTCACCTGACCGGGTTTCATCTCAGCAGCAGCTGAAAAACATCAGGAAACTCGACGAGGTTCTGAAGCTCCTCATCCAATGTGAAGGACAAAGAACAAAAGCTTTAAACTCTTTACTTTTATATGAACTCCATTTTTTCCCCTTGACGGTCCGGTTGACCCGGTTCTACTGAAACCAGAACATCTGCTCCACCTGCAGCTGCTGTGGTTCTGACCCAAACCAGCCTATTCCCCTCCTGGCCTGTGGGGGCGCTGCACCAACAACCACTGCAGGAAACGACACTAAAACCTCTGGAGACGCTGAGAGCAACTTCCTGTTTCACCAGATGAAACAAGATGGAGGCGTCAGAGTTTAGTGATTTCTCTTAGTCTTTGGCTGAAGACCAGGAGCCATTTCTGCTGCTAGCGCTAGGCTAACATGTTAGCTTTGGTTACCCAGAATGCCCTGCGCTGTAGTCCATTTCCTGGTTTTGGAGCGCTCTCTGGTCCGCTTGGCGTTCACATTCAAACCAATCAAAGTTCACTTCCATCGAACCCAGAGGTCAGAGGTCACTTGGCATTCACACCTCACCAACCCAACTGGACTTTGACTAGACCGATGGACTGGAGTCTGGTTAAAGTGACTGCTGGGAAAAAACTCTTGGTTTGTTTCTTCAGTCAGTTTTGGGTTGAAATGCCTGAAATACCAGCTGGACCTGCAGAGTTGGTTTGACCCCAGCGACCTGGATCAACCTCCAATCGGACGCGCTGACGCTGCCTCTGATTGGCTGACAGACAATGTCTCATCCTTCACTGTCATGACTTTTAATAATTTATCGCATTAACAAGCTGATTTTACTGTGATTTTAATTTTATTTCTTATTTAGTGGACACACCACAACAGCGAAACAATTTCATTGACATCAGCAGAAGATGGGAAGACATGAGAAACTCAGCAGCCGAGGGGAGGATCTGTGTTTCTGCTCCCTTTGCCTCCTGTTTTCAGTCAGTGTATTCCAGTCAGTTTCCAGTCAGTTTCCAGTTTGCTGTCTGTTTCCTGTTTGCTCCGGTCAGCTTCCTCCGCCTCTCTTCAGCACGTTTCCTATCGATTGTGTCGTCCCAGAGTGACTGCTGCTTGTTTTCGCCGCTCGTTGCATTGATGTGGTGAAAGTTTTTCTCCGGCTGCAATAATAACATAATTAATGACAGGAAGTGACTCCTGGCAGTGAAAAGCTCAGCGAAACGAAGCGGGGGCAGCAGCTCTAACGGTGCTGCCGTTTCTGCTGGCATCAACATCCGGCTGGTTATTCAGAGGCTCATTGAATTGAACTGTGCGTCTGATGATCCGTCTCCATCGGTTTTCTGTTGCATGTGAACGGATTCATCAGTTCACATGCAACGATGTCACTTTGCTTCAATCTGTTTAACCTCGCTGTGGAAAAACACATTTTACATTTCGTCAATAATCCTGATAACTAATAACTGAATAAACTGAAGAAACTTTTATCTTCCATTCAGTAAACAAGTTTATTGAAGCTTAAGGAGAGGATCATGTGACTCCTTCCTAGCATAGCTTCATTTTAGTGCAGCTTCTATGTTAGCGTAGCTTACATTTTAGCTGCCATTTTATCACAGCTTCCATTGTGGCTTCTTGCTGTGACCTTTGACTTTTGTTGGACTGCCATAACACCATCAGCCTTACACAGCCTTCTTTTCCACACACGTCTCTTTTCCCTTTATTTTGCCTGAACACTCGTCCAGGATCTGCCATGTGGGCGGAGCCTCTGCCGAAAGGGGAGGAGCTACTGGTGGCGTTTCTGTGTGGCGTCGTGTCAACCTGGGAAGATGAAATCAGTTCAGTGTGAACTGATGATGGTTTTAACTGAGATCAGCCTGGAAACACCTGAGCCTCCTGTAGGAGGCGCTAGAGAGCAGCAGTGGACCAGATGTTGAGTTTTTCTTCTGTGATCTTTACAAACCGATGGATGAAGGATCTGGCTCTCCTATGAGAGGGAGGTCAGTTCAAGGTCGAATCGTTCTGTAAATCTGCTGCTTCGCTGCATCAGAGGAAAGATGCTTCACATCTGAGGAAACTTTCCAGATTCAGTCACAGAGTAAAACCGTAAATTAGAGGAAAAGACGGGAGAAGGACGAAACAATGGAGGCATAACGAGCTGGCAATTTATCCCCTTCGTCCTCTTCCTCGCTCTGCCTTTGGCTTCATCAGACTGAAACGGAGATCAGAGGAGTCCGGCCATGAGCGAGGGAACTCCACACACACACACACACACACACACACACACACACACACACACACACACACACACACACACACTCACACTCTGAGCTGGATGCTCCGGTGTGTAAGTGCGGTTCGCCTCGGTCTCTAATTAAGGAGCGTTCGCTGCAGAAGGAAATTAAGGTTCAGGAACGACAGATTTTCAAAGAAACTCCTCATTAAGGCAAGTTGGGCTGGAAGTTTCTGTTCCTCCCAGGAGATTCTTCACGTTCACCAGCTGGGCTGCCATTGGCCAACGCCTGAGTGGGCGGGGCCTACGGGAAGGAGGTTTGAAGGTTGACCAGCAGCAGGGTGTAAGTGAAGACGTCCCATCGGTCGGTTTCCAGTCGACCCAGACGCAGCACAGGGAGGTTCTGGTTGCAGACCCGAACAGAACCTGAGAGCCGGTGCTGCAGGAGGAGGAGAGCTTCTAGTTGGGCTAGCTGCTCTCAAACTGTGGAGGATCACATGAAGTTTCCTCTGATTGGTCAGTGAGCCATTAGCTTAGCATACCGTTAGCTCAAAGGTGTCTTTGTATTGACAGCGGCTTTACCACGTCAGTTCAAGAGGTTTTCACAATTTAAACATCTTTTAAAGTGTTCACATGTTGGTCGTTTCGACTGTTGGAGCATCAATGATGAACACAGAGCTGCATCCTGGAAATGAAGCTTGCTTTTTATACTTTCACTGTATACATGAGAAAAACTATTTGAAGAACAAATATTAACAAGAAAAGCAACAGTTTAGTTTCTAAATGTGAAAGGAGCCATTTTGAAATTCTAACTTAGGTAGTTGGAGGCTGCTAGCGCATTGCTACACCATGAAGCCACCATGAAGCCGAGACACTAACTCACCCTGAAGCAATCGACCTCAACCCTCTTCTGTCTCGGTTCTTCAGACAAGGTGTCAAAATGTAAAATTGTTTTGTAATTTTCCACTCATAAAACATCAAGTTGCAAATGCAAAAGGTCCAACTATGAATCCCAGACATGCTAGCCTCCACCAACACTGCCCATCATCTCCTCCTACCTAGCTTCTCCCGCTAACTGGCATCCCGCTAACTAGCTTCTCCTCCTACCTAGCTTCTCCCGCTACCTAGCACCTCCTGCTAACTTGCATCTCCCGCCACCTTGTATATCTGCTAACTAGCCCCTCCCACAACTGCTACCCAGCGTCTCCTGATAATTAGCATCTCCTGCTACCTTGCATCTCCCGCTAACTGGCGTCTCCCACTAACTAGCTTCTCCCGCTACCTAGCACCTCCTGCTAACTTGCATCTCCCGCCACCTTGTATATCTGCTAACTAGCCTCTCCCACTACTGCTACCTAGCGTCTCCCGCTACCTAGCTTCTCCTGATCTTTCCTTCGGTCTCCTGACAAAAGTTTAGCGTCTTTAGCAACATGTCTCCTAAACTCTGATGTTGTGCAAATGAAACGAATCTAAGTTTTTTTTGTTTGTTTGTGGATCTGTGGATGAAGATAAAACTCTACGGCTGCGTTTTGCTGATTATGAGAAATAAACGACCAGTGCAGCTGCTCAGCAGCTCAACAGGAAACATTCGGTTTTAGCACCTTAACAGTGAAACATTTCCCCAAGGCGCTGATGCAGAGCAGATACCAGCAGCAGATATGATGGATTTCTGACATAAAGTCCAACAAAAAGATTTTTGCTTCATAAAAGCTGAGAGTTTAGATGTGAAGAGTAAAGCATGAGTGATGTGTGGTGGCTGGCTGTTTAATGTGGAGCTGCTCTGCCTCCACCGGCTAAATGTTCTCTCCTCCACAACTTTATGAAAAGCAATAAAAAAGAAAAGAATTGGAAAAAGGAAGAGGAGACTGTAAATGTCAAACGGAGAAACAGATACAGAGGAAGGCGCCGCTTTTCAAACGGGACCCGAAGCGCTTTTAACGTTCATGAATCATTTATGAGGAGAGCAGAAACTCTGGCACTTTGGAAAACACAGGAAGTTTCATTATTAGCAAGAAACGGGCGGCTGCAGGCCCAAGATGGCCGACACGTCCGGGTGTCCACCGCAGGCCCAAGATGGCCGACATGTCCAGGTGTCCACCGCGTGGCCAAGATGGCCGACGTGTCCGGGTGTCCACCGCGTGGCCAAGATGGCCGACATGTCCGGGTGTCCACCGCGTGGCCAAGATGGCCGACAGGTCCGGGTGTCCACCGCGTGGCCAAGATGGCCGACACGTCCGGGTGTCCACCGCAGGCCCACAGACTGATGAAGGTTTTCATTCCTTCAGTCGGAGAGGCTCCTCCTCTTCCTCTGGCGATGAAGCTTCTCGTCCTGCGGTCGCTGTCTTTCCGTTTCCTGTGCTGGTGGAGCTCTGCTGACATCACATCCTGTTGGACCAAACCCGGGTCACCATGCGTCCGCCATGTTTAACCATCAGTTAATCACATGATGATTAAAACCTGCCAATAATTCCCCTTACATGATTTATCTTCATAACTTTTGATGGACAGTTTAGAAACTTCATGATACATTTTATTGTTTGGATATTTAAAATGTCTTCCAGTTTTAAATGTTTATTAGCATTTAAATTGGTCTTGGAGTTCTTGCTTTTTATAAAAATGTTGTTAAAACAACAACATTATTGTTAATCGTGACAGTTTATCATCAGTAACATTTATTGTGACAGTAGAGACGAGGTAAAATTAAAATCGATGGTTTTACTGCAGAAACATCCAACCTTTAATTTGAAACATTTCAGTTTAAACCCACTAAATCGCTGAATGAATAAACGTTTGAGCTAATTGCATCGGTGTTTCCACCCCTCTGATCTCCTCTCAGATGAAATGCATGCTGGGAGCTCAGCTGATTACTGTCCAGATCGCGGCTCCGCCCGGTGCGGTTGTGGCGTTTGAGCCTTTTTCCAGGGTAAATCCACAGAGCCTGCTCTGCGGCGAGCGGCTGTCAGACGGCCGGGTGTTGCGTTGAGGATCCGTGTCTCCTGAGCCCACCTGAGAGCGGCGGTGCGATGTTAATCTCACACCTCCTGCCTGGTGGGAGGACTGAAGGTCACGACTGGTTCTGGTTTCTGCAGCTGAGCGGATGGATGCCGTGACGTTCAGAGGAGCTCGAGTCAAAACGCATCGTCTGGTTCTGTCTCTGAGGAAGTCGGGCTCTCAGAGGATTTTTTTAAGAAATGTTCTTATAGTTCACCTGCATTTAAAGGTTACAGGTAAATTTAGTCTAAATTTCACCTGAAACCACATCTAACCCCTCAAACTAGCAGCAGTGGCTAATAGTACAGCTAATTTCAGTTAAGTTAGCGCACTTAGCTTCCCCTAAATGAACTTTTCGAGATAAACGGTAAAGCAATAGTTTGAGATTTTATGAAAGTTCAGTTGAATGAAGCTCAACGTCTGTGTTGAAGGTTTGATTATCGATTGAATTTGAACTGAAACCATGAGTGAAAATCTGGTCCAAAGAATCACTTCCTGTAGCGCAAAGCGCTCAGGAGGGCGAGTAGTGACAACCTTAATCCTGTAGAGGGAGACATACTAGGCCTCTGACACATGGTGCAGGCTGTGGTGGTAGCTTTAGCTAAGTAACATGTTGATGTAGCGTTAGCAATAGCTTCTACTATGTAGCATGTTGATGTAGAGCTTTAGCATTAGCTTCTACTATGTAGCATGTTGATGTAGCGCTTTAGCTTTAGCTTCTAGTATGTAGTGTGTTGATGTAGAGCTTTAGCAATAGCTTCTACTATGTAGCATGTTGATGTAGAGCTTTGGCATTAGCTTCTACTATGTAGCATGTTGATGTAGCGCTTTAGCTTTAGCTTCTAGTATGTAGTGTGTTGATGTAGAGCTTTAGCATTAGCTTCTACTATGTAGCATGTTGATGTAGCGCTTTAGCATTAGCTTCTACTATGCAGCATGTTGATGCAGTACTTTAGCATTAGCTCTAGCTAAGTAGCATGTTGATGTAGCATTTAGCGTTGATGGGGCTAATATGTGTGGTTATGGCTCTAGCGTTAGCACAGAAGGCTTTTTCATTAGTGGTTTCCACCAATGAAAACCAGTAAGACATGGATTAGATGTTCGATGTTTCCTTTTCAGAGGTCAGAGGTCAGACTCATGTCTTTGTTTCCCTTTGGATCGACTCTGACTGGGTTTTTATCGTGGCTTTAATCGAGTTCTTCAGGGTTTTTTACTCCTTTTCTCTTTATTAGCTGATAATAATTTGAGGTTAAGCCTCTAATCTCTGTTCTTTTAAACTTTCCTGCATAAAATCCTTCTAATCTCCTGGGATTAAGCAGTTTAGTTCTCAGATTCATTGAATTTAAGTCGCTCTGTAGTGACTTCAACTTCCTGAGATTTTAAACGTCCTGATTTGTGTTTTTCGATCTGATTGATATCTGCTTTGGCCGATCTATAGCTGCAGTGGTAGAAACATTTTCTTTGAGTTCATAACTTCTGGTTCTGTTGGTTTGTAGCGTGGGGTTACGGGTCGGGCTCCTCTGAGGGACCCGTTGGGTTCTGAACCGGCTGCAGCTCTGCTTCCTGCAGGCACAAACTGGATTTGTTGGAGAATCCTGCAGGATCTGTGAGGCTTAGCTTGAGACGGCGACAGCAGCAGAACACGCCGGCTTTCCAGAACCGTCTGCCAGGAGGCGGGCCCGGTGCCTGGCCCGGCCCGGCGCCCGGCTCTGCGCCAGCCAGCGGCCCGGTGAGCAGAACCGCCCCTGTCCGGTTCTGGTTTCTGCTCTGAGGAAACATTGTAAATCTGCACACAGCAGCTTTAATTGAATGTCAAGCGGTGGCTGCAGTGTGAGCCTCCCTGAATCCTCCAAACGCGGCGCGGCGGTTCCATCTTCACAACTCGGCGTTGATATTCATGAGGTGAAACTGACAGCAGCTCCAGTAAAAGATGAAGTGATGCAGAGAGAGAAACAAATGTGGGGAGGAGAGGAGCGGAGCGAGGCCTTCCCTTTGTTACGAGACACAGCCGCAACAATTTACATGAGAGCCGAGCCTCCCGGCCGCCCATTGGCCGCCCCCCGCCCTCCCCACTACACCGCGCCGCAGCCAATCAGGAGGTCACACACACGGCGGGGGGGCTCCACGGCGAGAGACAGAAAGTGAAAGAGGGGATTCATGTGGGGGGTGAATGGCTGACGGCAGAATAATTAATGAGCCGGAGCCGAGAGAGGAGCAGCAGCATGGAGAGACGCTGCCCCCTGCTGGCACTGCAGCGGAACAACCACACACACCAAGGAGCAGGAAACCCGGACAGGCTCTGGTTCCGGTCCGAAACCCGGAGATTTTCTGGTTCCGGTCAGAAACCCGGACAGACTCTGGTTCCACCCGGACAGACTCTGGTTCCGGTCCAAAAGCCGGATCCAAACTGAGTTTTCTTCCTTCGGTAAACAACTTCTACACTCTTAAAGATCCTGCCGTCACTCTGGCAGGTTGTTGTGGTTCCGTCTCCATCCAGCTCAGATTGATGAACTCAGCACCGAAACCTAAAGGCCTCATTCAGACCCTCTGCTGATGTAATCTGGTGATGACCTTTGACCTCAGTGAACCTCCGCCTTCTGCTCGAGTCCAAGATGTTTCTCAGTCTGATTCTGCAGTATTTGACACCAGAGGGACAGAATCACCATCCAGTTATTGTCACAGTGACAGATCAACGTTCGTCTCCAGACCTCAGAGACTCTGTCTGAATGAGGTCAGAGGTCACTGGGTCAACGCAAACAGACATGAGGTCAGAAGGTCACAGCTGATCATTTCATCATTTTCTGTTTGCAAGTAAAAATCTTTTCTCTGGAGCTCCGACCCGCCGGAGCCGTCTGAGAGCTCACACACACACACACATATACACACACACACACACACACATACACACACACACACCCAGCCACACACACACACACACACACACAGCTGTCCTCCTCATCGTTCCTCCTGTTTGACATCAGAGTTCAGCCTGTTGACGTCACTCAGCCTCTCTGCAGCGCCGCCTGCTGGAGGAACCGGGCGCCTCGCTGCTGATCAGAGGAAACATTGAAACACTTAAATGTTCATTTCTGTTTCTAATTTTTGACATTCAGTAAATTAGAAAATATTTCTTTGACATTAATTAAATATGATTTTCAATCTTATAAATCAGCAACAATTTAAAGTATTTTCAGTTTATTTTTCATTCAGATTTTTTAGAAACATTTGTATTTAAATCATATTTAAAACGTTTTTATATTTATGAAAATTAAATTAGTTATATTACAATGTCACTCTAATAAATTGAATATATTTCCGATATGAACCAGCCAAACGTTAACATGTGATATTTTATCAACAAGTAGAGGTCAAGCTGTACGGTTTATTTTACTTTTTATGTGAAACTCCATCACTTTTATGTCAAACTATTGGAAAAAATCATCCTTGGTCCCTTTAAATGATTTCATTTAAAATAATTTCCTTGAGTCTTATTTATTTAGCTAAATTCCTTGTTTTTCCATCCAAATTGTGATTTTCCTGCAGTTTTCCAGCCTGTGGCTGACTTGTCCCTCGTGTCTCTGTCCAGGTGTCCATCGGGAAAATGTACGAGGCTCAGCGGACAGTGGTGGACGCGCCGTGACGCTTCGACCCGGCGTGACGCTTCGACCCGGCCTGTGAAATGCATTGTGGGAGATGTAGGCCGGAGTGAAGCTGGATGTTTTTCTGCCTGATGTTTCTCATGTTTCCTCTGCAGGAAAAACTCAAACTTTAGTTTGTTTTTCCTGAAACATGAAACGTCAGAGCTGCTGGATGGGAACATGTGAAACCGTCCTGCAGGAGACGAGGAAGACGGACGGTCAACTGTCAGCCGTTCTCCTCTGTGACGACAAGCTGTTTGTTTTTACAGTGAGGACTTCAAGTTTCATCTCTAAATTTGATTAAAATGCTTAATTTTTAGTGTAAAATGAATCAGATCTGCAGGCTCCTCCCCCTCTGTCCTAAGCCCCGCCCCCAGAGGAGTCACCATGGCAACGGTTCATGCAGATCGATATGTCCATTTCTGATCGATGATCAGATGATCTCAGCTTCTTCCTGCTTCAGACGTCAAATTAAAAGTTTCTCCAATAACATTTCTAGTTTCTGTTTCTTTATTCGGTTTCGTTTCTTTTCTGACTCGTTTTTATGTCATTTATTTTTTATTTTCTCAGTTTTAATCTTTTTTAATGTTGGCAGTTCTGAGTCCAAAAGCCTGAAGCCATGAAGGGAACCGGGTCGGTCCGGTTTCCCGAAGGATGGACGGAAGAATTCATCTTCATCAGTCCAACCAGCACAGACTGGATCTAAACTGGTACCGAGAAAAAACGGGCAGCTCCAACTGTTTCCCTCTGTGATGCATTCAGGGACACCTGGGGACCAGAACTCCTCTGTGATGCATTCAGGGACACCTGGGGACCAGATCTCCTCTGTGATGCATTCAGGGACACCTGGGGACCAGAACTCCTCTGTGATGCATTCAGGGACACCTGGGGACCAGAACTCCTCAGTGATGCATTCAGGGACACCTGGGGACCAGATCTCCTCTGTGATGCATTCAGGGACACCTGGAAACCAGAACTCTTCTGTGATGCATTCAGGGACACCTGGAAACCAGAACTCTTCTGTGATGCATTCAGGGACACCTGGGGACCAGAACTCCTCTGTGATGCATTCAGGGACACCTGAGGACCAGAACTCCTCTGTGATGCATTCAGGGACACCTGAGGACCAGAACTCTGTGATGCATTCAGGGACACCTGGGGACCAGAACTCCTCTGTGATGCATTTAGTTACACCTGAGGACCAAACTCCTCTGTGATGCATTCAGGGACACCTGGGGACCAGATCTCCTCTTAGCATGCACACGGTTGCTAATGTGCTAGTAGTGAAGCTAATGTTTATTTTGTGCTCAGCTAACTTTGAAAACATTGAGCTTCACCTGAGTTAATTTTTCTGGATAAATTCTCTAATTTACGAGGCTGTTTCATAAACTTGAGTTGAATTAACATGTTGAAGTTTTATCAACTCATATAGTCAGTCAGCTGTTTCTGTTTGTGCTCTTATTTTGAAGTCTGTTTCCTCTGCTCACTTCTCTTGTTTTGTCTTAAACTTCATTGAGAAAGTTTTAAGCGAGGAATCCAGATGAATGTGACGCTTCCAGTAGTGACCACCAGGCGGTGCTGCTGGTTTCTTCTCCTGCAGCTGGCAGGCGCCCAGGTGTTGGGTGGAGCAGGTGGAGCAGGTGCAGCAGGTGAGTGACCCCTGGGGGCTCCTGCTGCTATTCTTAGATCAGTTTGTTGGTTCAAACTCAGATCTTGTTGCTCAACAGCTGCTGGACCTTCTGCACATGCTCAGAACAGCACAGACTTTAGACCCGGTTCTGACCCACTTCTGATGGGCCTGCAGGTCTGTTGACGGTTTTCACTCCTTATTGATCCAACTTTTGATCAATATGCTTCCCATGATGCATCACTCTGTGCTGAAACATCATGACAGTGAATCTGCTTTTCTTCAGATTCATGTTGGATGTTCATAAAATGTTTCCATTTATGTTTGAATCAAGCTTTAATAACAGAAACCATCCAGACACCAGAACTGCATGATGATTGGTTCCAGTGATGATGATGTCAGTGGATCTGGATCTTCGGCACCAACTGGAGCGACGATGAGCCTGAAGTGGTGATGGTGGTGGGAGAAGCAGGAAGTGGACTACAGCGCAGGGCATTCTGGGTAAGTACAACCTAAGCTAACATGCTAGCGTAGCGCTAGCAGCAGAAATGGCTCCAGGTTTTTTGACTAAAGAGAAAGTTTCTAAACGAGGACAGAATGAATCTTTTATCATCTATGAAATAAAATCCATTATGAAAGTTTCTTCAGACTTTAATTCTTCTTCAGGATCCGATAAGATCTGGAATGAATCAACGTTTTATTTCAGTCTAAAGGAACCAAAACAGCAGCTGGTTTATTTCTAGAACATCGATTCAGGCAGAGAGACGCGGGCGGCGTTTGTTGACCAACGTTGGAGGTCAGGTTGACCAACATGAGGCGCCTCTGGACTTTGGTCTGAGCGTGAAGACAGCTGGACGGACAGCCGGGCTGTAAACACGACCCGGCTCTGTCCTCATCCTCTGTGCTGCAGAAACCCGACGAGCTTCATCAGGTTCCTCCTCCGGCGTCTCGGTGACCTGCAGGAAATTTCAGCTTCTGCTTCCCTCAAACATGAATATGAATATGAACATGAATTTCAGGAGGAGAAAAAACTCCTGGCTGAAGGTTCTCAGGTCTCCCATCCAGAACCGTCTCCATTTCCTGTCCTACTATCACAAACGTAATTCCAGCTGGGTCTGTAACTCAGCTCAGTTCTGATCAGATGATATTTCAGCAGCAGAATCTGAGAAACATGAAAAATATGCAGCTGAGTGACGCTTCAGGCATGGCGGAGGATCTGTGGTGCTGAGGGATTATCAACAAGCTATCAGAGTTTACTGGAGTTTAAACTCTGATCAGAAGTCATGTTCATGATTTCAGACTGAAATAAATGTTTAAAAACTAAACTGAAATAAAAACTGTTTCCAGTAGAATCTGTGTAAATATATTTGACTAAAACTGATGATTCAAAGTCTCCAAAACTTTATTAAATATAAAGAAAACAATAAAAAATCTTTAATTCCGTTTATTTTCATATCATTTTGTTTATAATTTTATAAAAAGCTTTAAAATAATTTCAGTCACATTATTTCTGATCAGAATCATTTTATAAAGATTCTATGGATCCCAGCAGCGACCCGATAAAACCCGAGCCGTGGTTCTGGACCATCCGGACCCGACTGGACGTTTCATCATTGATTACCTCATTGGACCCACTTCGGACTGGAACTGGGTCCAATCAGAACTTTTTCCTCTTTATGTGAGGAAATAATTATAAAGAAAACCAGCAGGAGGCGATGTTCTGCTGTTTGGGTCATCTGGGTCAAACCGGCACCGAACTCTGGATCTGAACTCAGAACTTTGTTTGTTTTTCATAATCCGAGGCGGACCGAGCCGAACCGGACCGGACCTCCTCCCCTCCAGCTCTGTGTGCAAAATTAAACCAAATATTTGGCTCCAAACTGGAGCAGAAGGAAAACATCCTGCAGGGACCAATCAGAGCGGGCCCTACCCGTGACGTCACAGTGGTCCGAATCAGAGCGACTGACGTCCTGAAGCATAAAAACATAAAACCAGGAGAAAAGATCAGATATTCAAATGAGTCATCAGATTATTATTGTTATTATTATTAGACAATAACCATCTGAGGCTATGCTATGCTAGCTAGCTAGTGGATGCTAATGCTAAAGCGCTAAATTTTCTTTTCCATTTGCTGCATAAACAGTCTTCCCCCTTCAAAATAAGAGCATGACTATAAACTATCTAAATTCTTGAATCGATCAAGTTTTAGTCAACTAAAAGTTTATAACCTCTTAAATTAGCGCTTTAGATTTTATCTGGAAAAGTTCATTTAAATGAAGCTAAATATGATGAAAGTTTTAAAATCATTCAGTTGAATATTGATCAGCTGAGATTCATCTTTACATCACATGGTGTTTACAGAACAGTGAAGGAAATTTAGAATTTATCCAGAAATTAATTTAGGGAATCTAAACATTTTCAAAGTGATAAAAACACATTAAATCTCTAAATGGATTGAAATGAGCTGCTAGTCAAATAGTTTATATTTGGCAGATATTAATGTCTAGTCATGATAATAATGGATCCATGTTTAGATTAAAAGCTGCTGGTTTTAGTTTCTGCTCAGGAATCAGCCGATATTCAACCTGATAAACCGATAAAACAAACCGAATAAATCCGATCAAATGAAATGATCGATTATCGTCCATCTTGGATTTTCAGCATGGTCGATAAAGACCAGAGTCTGGACCTGTTGGACTTTAGCGGTTCCGGGATTCTTCAGGTTTTCCTGCTTTTGTTTCATTCTGACATTTGGATCAGAACCGGTCCGGTTGGTTCCGGTCCGCTCAGAGGGACGGACTGGCCTCTACGGCCGGCTCGGGGTCCGGGCGGCCCGGCTGGTTCTGGTTCCGGTACCGGAGCGAGTAGTTCTGGCCCTGGTTGTTGTCCCAGAACTCTCCGTCGTCGCTGCGCAGGAACACGGCGAAGTGGACCGCGGCGCCCGGGTCCATGAAGGGCGGAGCGAACACGCTGAAGCCGAACCGGACCGACTCCGACCCGGGCTGCTCCGGCACCGGGACCGGCACCGCCTGCGCGTCCACGTAGGACAGCCAGTCGTTGTATGTGAGCCGAACCCCGACCTCCCTGACGGCGCAGCCCCGCAGGACCCGCACCTGGCCCCGCAGCTCGAACCGGGTCACGGCCAGCCTCTCCAGGCAGACCCGCAGCTCCCGAACCCGCCGCTCCGCGTCCCGCGGCTCGGGGAAGCAGGCCAGCAGCCGCGGCCGGCCCGGTCCGCGGGTCCTGCTGCGGGGGGAAGCTCTGGTACCGGGACAGAACCTTGGGCGGGATCTGCGGGTCCTCCTGCGCGCTGAAGTGCTTGATGCGGGCCAGAGTCAGACCCATCGAGTCCGCGAACTTGACCCGCTTCCTGCCGCCGTCCAGCAGCGCGGCGGGATACGCGGGCAGCGAGCGCGCTCTCCTGCGGTCCCGCATGAACTTCTCCAGCTGCGACGCGTCCAGCTCGTCCTCCAGGTCTCCCTCCTCATCCTCCTCTTCCTCCTCTTCCTCCCGCAGGCCGTTCTGCTGGCCGGCCCGGTTCGGCCCGCACGGCGGAGCTGAGCGGATCATGGATGAGCTGCGACCTGCGGGGCGGCGGACGTGGCGCCGCTTCTATACGGACCCCCGCCCCCCGCGTGACACACACACACACACACACACACACACACACACACACACACACACACACACACACACACACACACACACAAAGAGACACACACAAAGAGACACACACACACGCACACACACACACACACACACACACACACACACACACACACAAAGAGACACACACAAAGAGACACACACACACACACACACACACACACACACAAAGAGACACACACACACACACACACACACACACACACACAAAGAGACACACACACACACACTCCTCAACTCCACCTCAGGAGGATTGAAAGACATTTTATGAGTCAATTATTAACATGAAATCTGAAAAGTGTGGCGTGCCTCTGTGTTCAGCCACCTGAGCTGAGGCTCTCTGCAGCTCCTCCAGAGTTTGAATAAGTTTCACATGTGATAAGATGGTTTGGTCTCCAACCTGTGGTTTGTGGGCCGTTCATGGCCTCCAGAAGGATTTACTGTGGACCAGAACCAGAACCAGAACCGGGTCAGTGAATTATAAAGACCTGATGGAGTCAAAACAAGTTTTAAAGAAAATTTAGAATTTAATATTTTTTCATTAACTTTTGTAAAATATTTATTTGTTTTTTGCCTGAAATAAATATTTAGGAGTTTGATCTGAACTTTGATGATAAATTATTAATGATTTTTATTATCAGATGTTATAATAATGTGATTTTTATTATTAGTCATAGAATCATAAAGTTTTATTGCATCTTCAATAATGATGAATAATAAACGTATCAAATATTGTTAAAATCACCAGCAGGTCAAAGGTCACTGTTTCCTGCTGTTACATAAGGAGACGCTTCACGTGCAGCAGGTGCGTCAATCAGCGCCGGTAAACAGACTGGTGACGTCATCGCCCCTAAGAGGATGACGTCATGTTGACATTCAGCTGTGATTTCAGCTTCAGAGGAAAAAAAACAAACAAAATGAAACATTTGATTTTTCTGCTTCATTCTGGGTTATGAAATGAGCAGAAATCTGAATAAAAACATTTTATTTTGAAGGTCAGAGTTGCGTAACAGCAGGTCCGGTCCGGTTCTGGCTCGGTTCTGACAACAGAACAAACTGAGAAAAACTCAAAACAGTTTAAATATGAAAGTATGAAAACAGTTTTATTAAAATCAGTTTTCAGTTTGTTGGTTTCTTATTGAGCTCTGATCTGTTATTAAAAACCACAAACATCTTTACTGCAGTAAATGTCTGAATTTATAAAAACATTTTAAAAAGGAGGGAAATGAATCTACAACATGCGGCGCGGCTCGTTGGTCGCATGTCCCCCCATCACCTTTCTGTTGGATTCCTTTCAAATAAAAGCCACTAGTTGCAAAGGCGTGAAGTTCCTGCTGTTTGGACAGGAGACGAAATGTTTCCATCCCTGAAATTATGATGCAGAGAATCATAAATCTAATCTGTCACAGACAGTAAACAATGAAAACATCCATCATTGTTTATTAAAGCAGCACATTACTGATGCATTAAGATGAAATATGAAATATGATCATCTTATGCATTAAGATGAAATACTTAATGATATTTATTAGTGATTACATCATGCATTCAGCAAGTACTTTTAAAAGCCGGTAGTTTTTTACTTTTACTCCAGTAAAAATGTTAATGTGGTTCTTTAACTTTTACTAGAGAAAATTTTTGTCTGTTTGTATTTTTACTGACGTTCATAGTTTGAGTTTTTTCTCCAGCTTTTCTAAATAACAGGCTGTTTCCTTTTCTTTCCGAGTTTGGAGAGTTTCTCACTGGACTCATGTGTCACATTGTATTTATTCCCCCAGGGGACCTGAAGCAGAGGAACTTAAAGACCTCCAACCCAGATTTACTGATTACCACTTTCTACCACCAGGCGGCAGCATTTCTCTTTTTATTTGTACATTTTCATCTTGGGACGTTGTGGGCTGCTGGGCAGAATACATCGAAGATCTGCTCAATCCACCAACATGCCTTCCAGTGAGGAAGCTGAGCCTGGGGACTCCGGGTCGGGGTCTCCGGTCTCTGGGGTCTCCGGGTCGGGGTCTCCAGTCTCTGGGTCGGGGTCTCCGGTCTCTGGGGACTCCGGGTCGGGGTCTCCGGTCTCTGGGGTCTCCGGGTCGGGGTCTCCAGTCTCTGGGCCGGGGTCTCCGGTCTCTGGGGACTCCGGGTCAGGGTCTCCGGTCTCTGGGTCGGGGTCTCCGGTCTCTGGGGTCTCTGGGTCGGGGTCTCCAGTCTCTGGGGTCTCTGGGTCGGGGTCTCCAGTGTCTGGGGTCTCTGGGTCGGGGTCTCCAGTCTCTGGGGTCTCTGGGTCGGGGTCTCCAGTTTCGCCGAGGTGGTTATGAAGCTCCTCAGTGGCAGGGACTGGCGGTGGATGAGATCTGGCCAGAGTTCCTCAAGGCTTTGGATGTTGTGGGGTTGTTTTGGTTGACGTGACTCTGCAGTATTGCATGGACATCGAGGGCAGTTCCCCTGGATTGGCAGACTGGGGTGGTGGTCCCCCTGTTTAAAAATGGGGACTGGAGGGTGTGCTCCAATTATAGGGGGGTCTCACTCTTAAGCCTCACTGGCAAGAGTTATTCAGGGGTCCTGGAGAGGAGGGTCCGTCGGATTCAGGAAGAGCAGTGTGGTTCTGGTTCTGGTCGTGGAACACTGGACCAGCTCTACACCCTCAGCAGAGTCCTGAAGGGTTGTGGGAGTTCGCCCAAACCAGTCCACATGTGTTTTGTGGACTTGGAGAAGGCGTTTGACCGTGTCCCTCAGGGTGCCCTGTGGAGGGTTCTCCGGGACTATGGGGTACCGGGCCCTTTGATACGGGCTGTCAGGTCCCTGGACGACCTGACAGCAATGCAGTCTGGTCTGCATTGCCGGCAATAAGTCGGGCTCGTTCCCAGTGAGGGTTGGACTCAGCCAGGGCTGACCTTTGTCACCGATTCTGTTCATTACTTTCATGGACAGAATCTGCAGAGCAGCTGAGCTGTTGAGGGGATCCGTTTTGGTGATGTGGTTCTATTGGCTCCATCAGGTCGTGACCTGCAGCTCTCGCTGGAGCGGGTCGCAGCCGAGTGTGAAGCGGCCGGGCTGAGGATCAGTTGCTCCAAGTCCGAGGTAACGGTCTGGAGCCCGAAAAGGGTGGAGAGCTGCTCCGGGTGGAGGAGATGTCCTAGTTCAAGTGGAGGAGTTCTAGTATCTCTGGGTTCATGACTGAGGGAAGAAGGGATCAGGAGATCGACGGGCGGATTGGAGCAGCGTCTGCAGTGAACTGGACCGTCCGTCATGGTGAAGAGAGCTGAGCCAGAAAGCCAAGCTCTCGATTTACCGGTCAATCTACGTTCCCACCCTCATCTACGGTCATGAGCTTTGGGTCACGACCAACAGAACCAGATCTCAGATAGAAGCGGCTGAAATGGGTTTCCTCTGTAGGGAGCTGAGTTTCCTCTGTAGGGAGCTGGGTTTCCTCCGTAGGGAGCTGGGTTTCCTCCGTAGGGAGCTGAGTTTCCTCCGTAGGGAGCTGGGTTTCCTCCTGTAGGGAGCTGGGTTTCCTCGTAGGGAGCTGAGTTTCCTCCGTAGGGAGCTGAGTTTCCTCCGTAGGGAGCTGGGTTTCCTCCGTAGGGAGCTGGGTTTCCTCCGTAGGAGGGGAGTTTCCTCCGTAGGGAGCTGGGTTTCCTCTGTAGGGAGCTGGGTTTCCTACGTAGGGAGCTGAGTTTCCTCCGTAGGGAGCTGAGTTTCCTCCGTAGGGAGCTGGGTTTCCTCCGTAGGGAGCTGGGTTTCCTCCGTAGGGAGCTGAGTTTCCTCCGTAGGGAGCTGAGTTTCCTCCGTAGGGTAGGGAGCTGGTTTCCTCCGTAGGGAGCTGGGTTTCCTACGTAGGGAGCTGAGTTTCCTACGTAGGGAGCTGGGTTTCCTGACAGAGAAGCTCAGTCATCCAGGAGGGATCAGACTAGAGCTGCTGCTCCTCCACATGGAGAGGATCCAGTTGAGGCATCTGGTCATGATGGAGGCTCCTGTGAGGAGTTCAGGTCCACCGGGAGGAGAGGAAGACCAGGACCATGATCCCGGCCGGCCTGGGAACGCCGTGGGATTCCCTTGGAGGATCTGGAAGGAGAGGCTGGGAGAGGGAAGCCTGGGCCTCCATCCTTAGGCTGCTGACCCCGCTGACCCTACTGACCCTGCTGACCCTGTGACCGACCTGGATAAACGGCAGATGATGGACGGATGGACACACTTCATTTCAATCCAAACTTTTTGTCATGAAGTTTAAAACAAGTCCTCAACAATTATTTTAAATAAAATGCCAACATCAAATTATATTTTTCTGTTAAAATAATAAACTAAAATCAGGTTGATGTTATTAAAATAAATTAAATCATCAGATTTACATAGAAAATTATTAAAGACCCCAAAATAAAAAATAAACCGACAGTTTCCTGATTTTCTGGGGTTTATTATTTTCTGAGCCTCAATTTTAAAAACTTTTTCTGTTCAACTTTCTGATGTTTCTGCTTCTAGATTAAGATGAACCTCAGAAACAATTACGATTTCTCTTCAACCTATTTTTATTTTATTTTAAAAACCTGAACTTCCAGCTACATTAACTTTAATTATACTCCAGTTGGGGTCCTCTGAAAATCACCCAGCGGACCATAAGAAGGCCCCCAAACCTCAATTTGATCCCTCACATTTACAGCTTTATGCATCAGTCGTCCATCAAAACGTCCCAGTTAGTTCCTGGTTTAATATAATAATAAAATACATCAGCTTTGTTTCTTCGGTCTCCTTTCTGGAATCTTCCGGCAACAGACCACCAACCTCCAGCTGATTGGTTGAGTTTTAAGTTCTGGGTTTAATTCTTTCATTTGAATCTGAACAAAATAAAATAATCAGATTGTTCCTGTTACACCACAGGGTGGCGCTGCAGAGCTGCATTCATCTGATGGCTCCAGAACCAGCCATCCCACAATAACCTGGAGTAGATTTCAGAATAAAAGCCCAAAGCAAAACGTCTCAATCACTTTATTACATTAGGAAGCAGCTGCACTCATACATCATCACTGGGTTCTGGTTCTGACAGAACCTGGACAGGTCCGGATCGACCAGAAGTTCTGGAAAACGGTTCAGTCTGAAGGGCTCCACCTGCTGGATGGAGGACAAATTCTCAGGTTTTACAGCCAGATTGAAACTTTTTCCATAAAAATGAAGTCAGAATTTCATCAGTCCAGTTCAAGAGTTTAGTGCAGAACGAGGCGGGAAGCCGGTTCTGGTGAGGACACCGCGGGTCGGGTTTCACCCACCCTTCAGACTGAGGTCACCAGAACCAGACTGGACCAAACTGGAACCAGACTGGACCAAACTGGAACCAATTGGACCAAACTGGAACCAATTGGACCTAACTGGACCCCACCTAGAGTCAAGCTGGAACCAGACTGGACCCAACTGGAAACAATTGGACCCAAGTGGACCCAACTGGAACCAGACTGGACCCAACTGGAAACAATTGGACCTAACTGGACCCAACAGTAGCTGCTGCTGCAGAAACTGGTTCACATTCAGTTCTGAAGATATAAAAACTAATCATACATCCGTGCAAGATCAAGAGGTTCTGCTGAACGTCTGGATTGGAAATGGCCGCCATTAGGGACGTCATTGGGACAGAGTCGTGTGATTGGCTGGTTACATTCTGGTTAATTCAGAGTTGCCATGGCGATGCAGCATAGAGCCGCGGGTCCCAGATCAGACTGAGGGAACGTGATGCTGCTGGTCCCAGCAGCCAGTCGTCCGCTCTAGAACCGCCGCTCTACGCTCAGGGGAGCCATGGGCTCTGCGGATGATGACATCACAGCGCTCAGGCGATGATGTCACATGCTGTCGGTGGTGTAGATGCGGTACATCAGAGTCACGATGCCGGCTGCCAGAGTGGGGATGATCAGATTGGACCACCAGCTGCAAGAGAGGAGCAGGAGACACTGAACCACCGAGACGGAGACCGGCTTTGGCCCCCTGGTGGCCCCTGGTGGCCCCTGAGACCCCAGTTGCCCCTAGAGCCCGTGGAGGCCCCTGGTGGGAACCGATGCCCACCTGTTGCCCCTAGGGCCCCCAGAAGCCCCAGTTGCCCCTAGGGCCCCCAGAAGCCCCTTGAGGCCCCCAGAAGCCCCAGTTGCCCTAGGGCCCCCAGAAGCCCCTTGAGGCCCCCAGAAGCCCCAGTTGCCCCTAGGGCCCCCAGAAGCCCCTAGGGCCCCCAGAAGCCCCTTGAGGCCCCCAGAAGCCCCAGTAGCCCCTAGGGCCCCCAGAAGCCCCTTGAGGCCCCCAGAAGCCCCAGTTGCCCCTAGGGCCCCCAGAAGCCCCTTGAGGCCCCCAGAAGCCCCTAGGGCCCCAGAAGCCCCTTGAGGCCCCCAGAAGCCCCAGTTGCCCCTAGGGCCCCCAGAAGCCCTTGAGGCCCCAGAAGCCCCAGTTGCCCCTAGGGCCCCCAGAAGCCCCTTGAGGCCCCCAGAAGCCCCAGTTCCCCCTTGGGCCCCCAGAAACCCCTTGAGGCCCCCAGAAGCCCCTAGGGCCCCCAGAAGCCCCTGGAGGCCCCCAGAAGCCCCAGTTGCCCTTAGGGCCCCCAGAAACCCCTTGAGGCCCCCAGAAGCCCAGTTGCCCCTAGGGCCCCAGAAACCCCTTGAGGCCCCCAGAAGCCCTAGGGCCCCCAGAAGCCCCTAGGGCCCCCAGAAGCCCCTTGAGGCCCCCAGAAGCCCCAGTTGCCCCTAGGGCCCCCAGAAGCCCCTTGAGGCCCCCAGAAGCCCCAGTTGCCCTAGGGCCCCCAGAAGCCCCTTGAGGCCCCCAGAAGCCCCAGTTGCCCCTAGGGCCCCCAGAAACCCCTTGAGGCCCCCAGAAGCCCCTAGGGCCCCCAGAAGCCCCTGGAGGCCCCAGAAGCCCCAGTTGCCCTTAGGGCCCCCAGAAACCCCTTGAGGCCCCCAGAAGCCCCAGTTGCCCCTAGGGCCCCCAGAAACCCCTTGAGGCCCCCAGAAGCCCCTAGGGCCCCCAGAACCCCTGGAGGCCCCCAGAAGCCCCAGTTGCCCTTAGGGCCCCAGAAACCCCTTGAGGCCCCCAGAAGCCCCAGTTGCCCCTAGGGCCCCCAGAAGCCCCTTGAGGCCCCCAGAACCCCCAGTTGCCCCTAGGGCCCCCAGAAACCCCTTGAGGCCCCCAGAACCCCCAGTTGCCCCTAGGGCCCCCAGAAACCCCTTGAGGCCCCCAGAAGCCCCTAGGGCCCCCAGAAGCCCCTTGAGGCCCCCAGAACCCCCAGTTGCCCCTAGGGCCCCCAGAAGCCCCTGGAGGCCCCCGGAAGCCCCAGTTGCCCCTAGGGCCCCCAGAAGCCCCTTGAGGCCCCCAGAAGCCCCTTGAGGCCCCCAGAAGCCCCTTGAGGCCCCCAGAAGCCCCTAGGGCCCCCAGAAGCCCCTTGAGGCCCCCAGAAGCCCCTAGGGCCCCCAGAAGCCCCTTGAGGCCCCCAGAAGCCCCAGTAGCCCCTAGGGCCCCCAGAAGCCCCTTGAGGCCCCCAGAAGCCCCAGTTGCCCCTAGGGCCCCCAGAAGCCCCTTGAGGCCCCCAGAAGCCCCTAGGGCCCCCAGAAGCCCCTTGAGGCCCCAGAACCCCCAGTTGCCCCTAGGGCCCCCAGAAACCCCTGAGGCCCCCAGAACCCCCAGTTGCCCCTAGGGCCCCCAGAAACCCCTTGAGGCCCCCAGAAGCCCCTAGGGCCCCCAGAAACCCCTTGAGGCCCCCAGAAGCCCTAGGGCCCCCAGAAGCCCCTTGAGGCCCCCAGAACCCCCAGTTGCCCCTAGGGCCCCAGAAGCCCCTGGAGGCCCCCGGAAGCCCCAGTTGCCCCTAGGGCCCCCAGAAGCCCCTTGAGGCCCCCAGAAGCCCTTGAGGCCCCCAGAAGCCCCTTGATGCCCCAGAAGCCCCTAGGGCCCCCAGAAGCCCCTTGAGGCCCCCAGAACCCCCAGTTGCCCCTAGGGCCCCCAGAAGCCCCTTGAGGCCCCCAGAAGCCCCAGTTGCCCCTAGGGCCCCCAGAAGCCCCTTGAGGCCCCCAGAAGCCCCTTGAGGCCCCCAGAAGCCCCAGTTGCCCCTAGGGCCCCCAGAAGCCCCTTGAGGCCCCCAGAAGCCCCAGTTGCCCCTAGGGCCCCCAGAAGCCCTTGAGGCCCCCAGAAGCCCCAGTTGCCCCTAGGGCCCCCAGAAACCCCTTGAGGCCCCCAGAAGCCCCTAGGGCCCCCAGAAGCCCCTGGAGGCCCCCAGAAGCCCCAGTTGCCCTTAGGGCCCCCAGAAACCCCTTGAGGCCCCCAGAAGCCCCAGTTGCCCCTAGGGCCCCCAGAAACCCCTTGAGGCCCCAGAAGCCCCTAGGGCCCCAGAAGCCCCTGGAGGCCCCCAGAAGCCCCAGTTGCCCTTAGGGCCCCAGAAACCCCTTGAGGCCCCCAGAAGCCCCAGTTGCCCCTAGGGCCCCCAGAAGCCCTTGAGGCCCCAGAACCCCCAGTTGCCCCTAGGGCCCCCAGAAACCCCTTGAGGCCCCCAGAACCCCAGTTGCCCCTAGGGCCCCCAGAAACCCTTGAGGCCCCCAGAAGCCCCTAGGGCCCCCAGAAGCCCCTTGAGGCCCCAGAACCCCCAGTTGCCCCTAGGGCCCCCAGAAGCCCCTGGAGGCCCCCGGAAGCCCCAGTTGCCCCTAGGGCCCCCAGAAGCCCCTTGAGGCCCCCAGAAGCCCCTTGAGGCCCCCAGAAGCCCCTTGAGGCCCCAGAAGCCCCTAGGGCCCCCAGAAGCCCCTTGAGGCCCCCAGAAGCCCCTAGGGCCCCCAGAAGCCCCTAGGGCCCCCAGAAGCCCCTAGGGCCCCCAGAAGCCCCTTGAGGCCCCTGGTGCAAATGTTTACCTGCCGTCTCCTTCGCCGTGGTAACCAGCGTTTCCTGTCCAACACAAAGAAGAGAAGTGATGATGAAGGTCAGAGTTAAACATCATCATCCTCTTCCTGTTTCCTGCTCCTCATCCATCCACTGCGGCCTACATTTCCCATGATGCCCCTGGCTCTGCAGACTCACCACAGGCTTGTGGATCTTGTGCCGGTCGTCCTGCAGACGGACAGACAGTTAGTGAGACGAGTCATGGTGGACAGACAGTTAGTGAGACGAGTCAAGGTGGACAGACAGTTAGTGAGACGAGTCAAGGTGGACAGACAGTTAGTGAGACGAGTCAAGGTGGACAGACAGTTAGTGAGACGAGTCAAGGTGGACAGACAGTTAGTGAGACGAGTCAAGGTGGACAGACAGTTAGTGAGACGAGTCATGGTGGACAGACAGTTAGTGAGACGAGTCAAGGTGGACAGACAGTTAGTGAGACGAGTCAAGGTGGACAGACAGTTAGTGAGACGAGTCAAGGTGGACAGACAGTTAGTGAGACGTGTCATGGTGGACAGACAGTTAGTGAGACGAGTCATGGTGGACAGACAGTGAGACGAGTCAAGGTGGACAGACAGTTAGTGAGACGAGTCATGGTGGACAGACAGTTAGTGAGACGAGTCATGGTGGACAGACAGTTAGTGAGACGTGTCAAGGTGGACAGTAAGGTCAGTGTGTCGTGTGGTGTCATGTCGGCGTCGCCGTGGCGATGACCCCACACTGACCGGGTGCAGCTCTCCGATCACCAGGCTGGCGGCCATTTCTCTGGCGTCGGTGGAATGGCCGACGTCCTCGAAGCTCTCAGTGGCGTTGCTCCCCGCCTGCTCCCTCAGAACCTCCTCGCCTCCGGGATGCTGCGGACACGGACCACACCGTCACCGGAACCGGAACTGGAACTGGAACCGGAACCAGAACCAGAACCGGACCAGAACCGTCACCGGAACCGGAACTGGAACCGGAACTGGAACCGGCACCAGAACCAGAGCCAGAGCCAGAGCCAGAACTGGAACCGGAACCAGAGCCAGAACCGGAACCAGAACCGGAACCGGAACTGGAACCGGAACTGGAACCGGCACCAGAACCAGAGCCAGAGCCAGAGCCGGAACTGGAACCGGAACCAGAGCCAGAGCCATATCCGGAACCGGAACTGGAACCGGCACCAAAACCAGAGCCAGAACCAGAACCGTCACTGGAACCGGACCCAGAATGCTCTGGTTGTCACGGAAACCCTGAACGTCTGATTTTCGGCTCAGTTTTAGTTTTAGTTTTTGAAAATGTGACCAATAATCATCAGGTCGAACATTTTATTTTCTAAATGTCAGTTTCAGAGATTTGTCACCAAAACGACCCGATGCGACCCGGTTTCGGGAGGAGAACCGGATTACTGAGGAAGATTATGAAACCTGTTCATCAGTTGCTACTTTTTAAAAACTTTGAGGTTTTGGTGCTTTTACTGGTGAACAGAATATTTTACACTGTAAAACATTTTTTAAACAAATGTAAAAGTTTTTAAAAAGCAGCAACTGATGAACAGGTTTCATAATCTTCCTCAGTGTAAAATAATTTTCTTCCAAAATAAACAATAATTTAAATTATCAGCACAAAGACAAATAAAACATTTCATGAAACAAACAATAATCTGATGATTTTCCTCAAACTGTTTCTGTGTTCTGATGGTTCTGGAGGTTCTGATGGTTCTGGAGGTTCTGATGGATGTTTGACATAAATAACTTTAACAAACTGAACAAACTGTGTTGATACAACAGAAAGATTCAAAATGGACAAACAAATAAAATGTTTGACCAGAAGAACAAAGTCCAGATGAAAAACCTCTGGAAGACCTTCAGGGTCCGGTTCTGGATGGGTTCTAGGTTCTGGTTCTGGCTGTCTGTTCTGCTGACTCTGCGTTTCTCTCTTATCTCTCGTCCCTGCTCCAGTCTGCCGGATCGCCCTGCCAATGATTTACAGCCTGCAGCAGAGACAACGAGCCGGGCCTCAGCAGAACCGGGCCTCAGCACAGCCGGGCCGCAGCAGAACCGGGCCTCAGCAGAACCGGGCCTCAGCAGCCGGGCCTCAGCAGAGCCGGGCCTCAGCAGAACCGGGCCTCAGCAGAACCGGGCCTCAGCAGAGCTGGGTCTCAGCAGAGCCGGGCCTCAGCAGAACCGGGCCTCAGCAGAGCTGGGTCTCAGCAGAACCGGGCCTCAGCAGAACCGGGTCTGAAGGAGCCCGGACCGAGCGTCCTGATTGGCTGGCCGGCGCTGACGCTCCCTGGAGGACACGCCCACCACCTCACCTCTGTGCAGCCTGTCCTCTGACAGACAGCGGGACAAAAGTCCAACCTGGCCGGTTCTGAGTGAAAGGTCCTGCAGGAGCAAATATCAGTTCATAATGACCTCTGACCTGATAGACGGTTACCATGGAGACGCGGAGCCATTACCAGACAACAGAAGAGCTGCTGAACCTCCGGTTGGTTCTGTGGACCTGAACAAATCAGCTTCATGCTAATTAAACCTGCAATTCTATTGGCTGACGGGACCAACGGCTGGTCACCATGGAGACGACTGCAGTAAGTGAGGTGCTCTTATTTTAACAGTTTATTCAGGATTGTTTTGATTCTTCTGGGTTTTTAATGATCCTCTGATTGGAGGTTTGAGTCGATCGAAAAACTATTTTATCATAAGCTGATGAACCAAGTGTCCTAAACAAAGTAAAGTTGTGTTTCTACATTCAGACATGGAAGAAAGTCGATCAGGTTCTGACTGGACCGAGTCGGTCCGCCAACACTGTTACCTTGCACAAGGACTTCCTGTCAGGCACAGGAAGTACTTCATTTAAAAAAAAGATTCACTTTATGTTTATGTGCAAATTACATTTTTAGGTAGTTAAATTCAATAAAGATTGTTTAAATTTAATAGAAGTATTTGTTATTTTTAAGAGTTAAATCTTTTTTTTCACTGTGATTTGTTAGTTTAGAGGTGAAAAATGAAGTTAAACTAAAAATATGTGAAAAAAATTAAACTCAACATGAACAGAATAAAGAAAAATATTTGAAATGATGAATTTATGAGAGCAAAGACTCAGTAGTTTTAACAAGCTGCCTTTTTAAATGGCTTCACCACGTCGGACACAAATGTGATGCTCACAATAAATACCCAATAATCATAAATCAGTGATTTAATAAGAACGTTTCTCAGGTTCATTAAGTTACATTCTAGAATAGTTTATACCTGGCGGCCATAGGGGCCCCGGGCCCCCAAATCCAGAATCCTGAGCTACGGCCCTGAGCGGCTCTCAGATTTAATCCTGATCAAATCTGATGTGAAGCAGCAAACCGAGAAAAAGCTCCGGCTGGTGACCGGAACCAGAAGCAGAACTTTCCTCACCTCGTCCAGGAACTTGGTGACGTCATAGACCTTGTTGTGGATGATGATCCAGGTGGACTTGAAGGAGTTCTGCCTCAATCTCTGACAGCCGGAAGTACTTCACTCCTTCGGGGCTTTTCTCCTGCTTCTCACCCATCTCTGTCGCACCTTGGTCCGGCAGCGAACCGGGAGGAGAACCGGGAGGACAACCGGGGAGAACCGGGAGGACAACCAGGAGAACCGGGAGGACAACCGGGAGAACCGGGAGGAGAAGCTGCTCGGCCGGACTGAGGTTATGTAATACCGGGGAGAGTCCGACCGCACAAACACTCCGACATTTACCCCAGAGACTCCGCTCCAACTTCCAGCGCTCACTGCTTATCAACGATCAAGGTGAGCGCGCGGTAACACCACTTCCGTGTGGAGTTTTCAAAATAAAACTGATAAGCCAGTTTAGGGGATAGAATATCAAGCATAGTAAAAGTAAAAAAGAAAACAAGAACTAAAATAATTCCATAAAATTGCTGAAATTGTGAAAATTAAAATTAAAACAAAATTAAGATATTTTGATAACACAAATAAGTAATTATATGCAGTTATATTCCATTTAAAAAAATAAAAAACATGCAATAAAAATAAAACAAAAAAATTACGTAACTAGACTTCTAAGCTTACAAATTAGTGCTTTAAGCAAACAACTATACATATTTATGAAGGTATTTAAATAAATATTAAATAAATTAATCAGATCAAAATTAAAAAGCTTAAAGGTGAAATGAATAAATAAAAAGATAAACAAATATATATGATAAAGCACAATTAAAACGTGTTGGTTTTCCTGAGAAGCCAGAGGCGGTCCTGAGCAAACCGCTCCCCATTTATGAATGAATGCTCTTTAGTAAGAAATATTTTTTTGGAGTTATCCTTAGTCTATTATTCCCTTTTTTCATATTTTATTAAAAAAAATTAGAGTTGGGTGTTGATGTAAATATTTTATATTGAAACCAGACGGAAGTATATTCGTCCATTCAGTAAATAATTATGTGCGGATTGCTGACTCAGTTGATGAATGTTGAGATTTTATTTTTGAAAGAATACGTCTTCTTCCGGTCCGACTGTGTTCAAGTAAGGCTACTTCAAGGCACCAAACAGAACCTTGCACGGTTGGTACCGCCCTCAAAGTTATTCTCGTACTCTCATTGGCTCTCCATTTTCATATCGTTAACAAAGCGAGTCGCTGATTGGTTCTCACCAGTCATCGCCCAGCTGTGGGCGAAGACTGGGGCAAAGCAGGCAAAGTTCACCAAAGTTCAACAGTTTTCAAGGAAACCACTTCTCACGCAAGGATTGGCTTATCTCACGCACTCACGTAATACGTGTTGAGTTACCCGCTGGTGCTGCCAGAGCTGCTTTAATGTGGATTTCCTCTGGACATTAGCAGCTTCTAAACTGTTAACAGCAGAGCTTCCTGTCCAATAGACCAGCTTTGATTTAACTTCTGGAAGTCTCCGGCGGGAAACACGCGCCCCACAAACTCAAAGCTGGTCTATATTACAAAGATTGTCTACACTGTGGTAGAAGAGACAATCAACCAGACTTACCCAAAATACTGACAACAGCCACATGAGTGTAAGTAAAGGTTATAGAGGAGTACAGCATCATCTTTTTAATATATTTGAGCGAATTTATATAAAATAACCTGAACTAAAAACAGAAAAAGTCACAATGGATGAAAAGAGGAGTGCAGACTCGTCCTTTGTGTTCCCCATCTTTGGAGCGAAGGTGTTTGAGATTTTTAACCAAATTGGAATAATTTTCATATATTTTGGACTAGTGCTTTGAATTTAATAGTTTTTATAGAAGACAGATGTGAAAACCTTAAAGATTAGATGTGAATTTACTATTTTAGACAGAAAAACCGAGGCTAAACTGAGTCCAGCTGAGTTAGCTTGATTTAACCAGGTCAGGGGTCAAGAGGTGAGGAAAAGTTTCAGACTTTTAACTCTTTAACAGATGTTTTTGTTGCTGTGTGTTTAGTTATAAATGTGTCATAATGTTTTATTTTTATCATATTCCCACCATGGTTGTTTTTGCTGATGTCTTTGTAGCATCTTTTATTCTGTATGTGCCACGAAATAGTTTTAATTTTGACACAAACTTTTGGTTTTACAATACAGAAGTTGTAATCCATCTATGTTATAAGTTTGAATTTGATTTAAAAGCAGAGTTTATGTAAAAAGCGTCGCGTCAGCAGGATGAGCGGCGTCGGGCCCAAGTCTTTGTTCTTCTCGGACTTCCGGATATGACGCAGTTGGTTTGCGTCACGCTGAGTCCGCAGGAGGAAGAGCAGCAGGAGCCCAGGACCAACCAGATCAGGACCTGCAGGTAAACACCGGAAACATCGCCTGCTTCCAGCTGAGAGAGGCTGAAGATGTCCGCCATGTTGTCCGCCATGTTGTCTCCACAGGGAGCTGGTGCTGCTGCACTCGGACGTCCTGGCCTGTCCTGCTCTGGACTCCATCACTGACGTCACTGCAGTCATGTCTGTGAGACTCACCGCACCGTTTGTTGGCATCAATAAGCAGCATTATATTGTTAAACATCATGTTAGAAAATGGATGGAAATTTGGTAACCTTTTCATTCAGATCAGACATAATTTGGTCTAAATATAAATCATTCGAGCTGAATATTAAGGTTGAACAGCATAAAAACTGTAAAACATAATAAAAAAACATAAAATAATGGTAATAACTAAATAACTCCCATAATAAAAACTACAGCTAATAATAATTCTAGAAATCCAATAAAATACTACTACTAATACTAGTAAATAATGATTATATATATTAAATAACATGTAGGTACCAGACCAAGGATAATTATCATGTAAATAAGTAAATGCGATGAATGAAGATGTAAACTTCAGGCCGAGTTCTGCTGCAGCAGGAAGCTTCTTGTTCCACAGATCTGGAGATTGAGACATTGTGAGGCTGACAGGAAACATGAATGATTGTCATGGAAACTTTGCACGCCACCCCGTCTGCTCACACGCTACCTGCATGCGCCGCTGCAGCAGTTGCAGCATGCGCCACTGCAGCAGCTGCAGCTTGCCTCTGTGACTGAAAACAGAAAACGATTCTAGTAATCATCCCTAATCATTAAAATGATTAGAGAAAGTTCACATTTCAAAGACTTTAGTTAATGTTGTTTCTAGAAAGTAAAACCAGCTGCTGATGAAGGGAAACCCAAACTAACTGGCCAGACTGCCTGCAGCAGTCTGACCCGTTCAGTCCAGTCGGTTCTGTTCTCATCAGACAGTCAGTGAAAGTTCAGCAAGAAACCAGGACGGAGTGAAGAGCAGCAGCCTTCAGAACGACCCTGCTGAAGGTCACTGCTGTTGGCTCAGAGCGAAGCTTTTTAACCTCAATGTCCAACTTCTGATGATTCATGTTGCTGCTTCATGTTGCTGTTGCATGTTGCTGCTGCATGTTGCATGTTGTATGTTGCTGCTGCATGTTGCTGCTGCATGTTGCTGCTTCATGTTGCTGCTGCATGTTGCTGCTGCATGTTGCTGTATGTTGCTGCTGCATGTTGCATGTTGTATGTTGCTGCTGCATGTTGCATGTTGTATGTTGCTGCTGCATGTTGCATGTTGTATGTTGCTGCTTCATGTTGCTGCTGCATGTTGCTGTTGTATGTTGCTGCTGCATGTTGCATGTTGTATGTTGCTGCTGCATGTTGCATGTTGTATGTTGCTGCTGCATGTTGCATGTTGTATGTTGCTGCTTCATGTTGCTGCTGCATGTTGCTGTTGCATGTTGCTGCTGCATGTTGCATGTTGTATGTTTGCTGCTGCATGTTGCATGTTGTATGTTGCTGCTGCATGTTGCATGTTGTATGTTGCTGCTGCATGTTGCTGTTGCATGTTGCTGCTGCATGTTGTATGTTGCTGCTTCATGTTGCTGCTGCATGTTGCTGTTGCATGTTGCTGCTGCATGTTGCATGTTGTATGTTGCTGCTGCATGTTGCTGTTGCATGTTGCTGTTGCATGTTGCATGTTGTATGTTGCTGCTGCATGTTGCTGTTGCATGTTGCTGTTGCATGTTGCTGCTGCATGTTGCATGTTGTATGTTGCTGCTGCATGTTGCATGTTGTATGTTGCTGCTGCATGTTGCTGTTGCATGTTGCTGCTGCATGTTGCATGTTGTATGTTGCTGCTGCATGTTGCATGTTGTATGTTGCTGCTGCATGTTGCTGTTGCATGTTGCTGCTGCATGTTGTATGTTGCTGCTTCATGTTGCTGCTGCATGTTGCGTTGCATGTTGCTGCTGCATGTTGCATGTTGTATGTTGCTGCTGCATGTTGCTGTTGCATGTTGCTGTTGCATGTTGCATGTTGTATGTTGCTGCTGCATGTTGCTGTTGCATGTTGCTGTTGCATGTTGCTGCTGCATGTTGCATGTTGTATGTTGCTGCTGCATGTTGCATGTTGTATGTTGCTGCTGCATGTTGCTGTTGCATGTTGCTGCTGCATGTTGCATGTTGTATGTTGCTGCTGCATGTTGCATGTTGTATGTTGCTGCTGCATGTTGCATGTTGTATGTTGCTGCTGCATGTTGCAACACAGCATGTTGCTGTGTTGGTTGTTGACCCGTTCCTCCATGTCAGGTCCACTTCCTGCAGCGCGGCGTCCTTCAGGCCTTCGCCATCAGAAACCGTCTGCAGGTGAGATCAGACTGCTGTAGTTACTGTCTGCAGCCAGCAGGGGTCACCTGACTGTGTGTGCGTTTTAATGTGTGTTTATCAGTGTGTGTGTTTATCAGTGTGTGTTTATCAGTGTGTGTTTATCTGTGTGTGTGTTTATCAGTGTGTGTTTATCAGTGTGTGTTTATCAGTGTGTGTATCAGTGTGTGTTTATCAGTGTGTGTTTATCAGTGTGTGTTTATCAGTGTGTGTATCAGTGTGTGTTTATCAGTGTGTGTATCAGTGTGTGTTTATCAGTGTGTGTTTATCAGTGTGTGTATCAGTGTGTGTTTATCAGTGTGTGTTTATCAGTGTGTGTTTATCAGTGTGTGTTTATCAGTGTGTGTGTTTATCAGTGTGTGTTTATCTGTGTGTGTTTATCAGTGTGTGTATTAGTGTGTGTATCAGTGTGTGTTTATCAGTGTGTGTGTTTATCAGTGTGTTTATCAGTGTGTGTGTTTATCTGTGTGTGTGTTTATCAGTGTGTGTTTATCAGTGTGTGTTTATCAGTGTGTGTTTATCAGTGTGTGTTTATCTGTGTGTGTGTTTATCAGTGTGTGTGTTTATCAGTGTGTGTTTATCAGTGTGTGTTTATCTGTGTGTGTGTTTATCAGTGTGTGTTTATCAGTGTGTGTGTTTATCAGTGTGTGTGTTTATCAGTGTGTTTATTAGTGTGTGTTTATCAGTGTGTGTTTATCAGTGTGTGTGTTTATCTGTGTGTGTGTTTATCAGTGTGTGTTTATCAGTGTGTGTTTATTAGTGTGTGTTTATCTGTGTGTGTGTTTATCAGTGTGTGTTTATCAGTGTGTGTTTATCAGTGTGTTTATCAGTGTGTGTTTATCAGTGTGTGTTTATCAGTGTGTGTTTATCTGTGTGTGTGTTTATCAGTGTGTGTTTATCAGTGTGTGTGTTTATCTGTGTGTTTATCAGTGTGTGTTTATCAGTGTGTTTATCAGTGTGTGTGTTTATCAGTGTGTGTGTTTATCAGTGTGTGTTATCAGTGTGTGTTTATCTGTGTGTGTTTATCAGTGTGTGTTTATTAGTGTGTGTTTATCAGTGTGTTTATCAGTGTGTGTTTATCAGTGTGTGTTTATCAGTGTGTGTTTATCTGTGTGTGTGTTTATCAGTGTGTGTTTATCAGTGTGTGTTTATCTGTGTGTGTTTATCAGTGTGTGTTTATTAGTGTGTGTTTATCAGTGTGTGTTTATCAGTGTGTGTTTATCAGTGTGTGTTTATCAGTGTGTGTGTTTATCAGTGTGTTTATCAGTGTGTGTGTTTATCAGTGTGTGTTTATCAGTGTGTGTTTATCTGTGTGTGTTTATCAGTGTGTGTTATTAGTGTGTGTTTATCTGTGTGTGTGTTTATCAGTGTGTGTTTATCAGTGTGTGTTTATCTGTGTGTGTTTATCAGTGTGTGTGTTTATCAGTGTGTGTTTATCAGTGTGTGTTTATCAGTGTGTGTTATCAGTGTGTGTTTATCAGTGTGTGTTTATCAGTGTGTTTATCTGTGTGTGTTTATTAGTGTGTGTTTATCAGTGTGTGTTTATCTGTGTGTGTTTATCAGTGTGTGTTTATCAGTGTGTGTTTATCAGTGTGTGTTTATCAGTGTTTTATCAGTGTGTGTTATCTGTGTGTTTATCTGTGTGTGTGTTTATCAGTGTGTGTTTATCAGTGTGTGTTTATCAGTGTGTGTGTGTTTATCAGTGTGTGTTTATTGTGTGTGTTTATAGTGTGTGTTTATCAGTGTGTGTGTTTATCTGTGTGTGTTTATCAGTGTGTGTTTATCTGTGTGTGTGTTTATCAGTGTGTGTGTTTATCAGTGTGTGTTTATCTGTGTGTTTATCAGTGTGTGTTTATCAGTGTGTGTGTTTATCTGTGTGTGTTTATCAGTGTGTGTGTTTATCTGTGTGTTTATCAGTGTGTGTGTTTATCAGTGTGTGTGTTTATCAGTGTGTGTGTTTATCTGTGTGTGTGTTTATCAGTGTGTGTGTTTATCAGTGTGTTTATCAGTGTGTGTGTTTATCTGTGTGTGTTTATCTGTGTGTGTTTATCAGTGTGTGTTTATCTGTGTGTGTGTTTATCAGTGTGTGTTTATCAGTGTGTGTTTATCTGTGTGTGTGTGTGCAGCTGGGCGTTCCCCACACGGTGTTTCCTGGCGACCTGCAGTGCTGCCTCTCTTACTCTCTGATCAGCCGTTTGACTCCCCGCTGGAACAAAGCAGGACTTTACCTGATCTCAGGTAGGCAGAGCAGGCCACGCCCCCTCAGGGTTCAACCAATCAGCTTCAGCCCTGAAAAAACGCCACAAGAATATTTATTCATATCAAGTTTATTTCTTGACAAGATAGTTTTCTGTCAAAATATATTTATGTAAAAAATAAATATATCTTTTTAAATAAAAATAAATGTATTGTTACTGTAATACATATCAAAATAAAAAAAGTAATAAAATAAAATCAGAATCTAAAAATGTATAAATAACTAATTAAATTAATTTGAAGTTTATTATAAAATGATGACGATGATAAAACATCAACAGATTTTTTAAACATTAAATAGATAAATAAACAACCTGCAGATCAATTAGATCTATTAAAGCAAATAGAATAAAGTAAATATAATTAATATGGAATAAACTAGAAATAATGTTTAAAAACAATAAATAAAATAAATAATATATTTATTGTCCCACAGGATGATTCTGCCACCTCCATGCTTGTTGCTATAGTTACCATCTCCATCTTTGTCTGGTTTGTTCAGGGGTCAAAGGTCAGCGGTTTGTTATGCTAAAGCTAGCTGTGCTGCTGTTCAAGCGTCTTCATGACAAGAGAGAGCATATTGGGTCATGCTGGTTCCGGTACCAGATCCAGACTGGATGCTGTTCAGAAAAATTATGGATCAATAATCAAAACTATTAAAGTTTGATTGAATCGGGTTGACCTGGTCCTGTTTGCAGGGGCAGACTTCCTGACCCGGCGGGGGACGCTCAGCGCCGTCAGTACGTTCTGCTTCCTGCTCCTCTGCAGCATCGGGTTCTGCCGGCCCGGTAAAGCTAACGGTTCTGGTTCTGGTTCAGGTCTGGAGATGAACACCAGTGGTGGTCGGCTGAGCCTCAGCATTGAAGCCAGCGCTGTGAGAACGCCGCCGCCAACGGTAGGAGGCCCAGAGGGGCGCAGCGGGCCGACCGGAACCAGAACCAGAACATGTCTGTTCTCTGTCTCAGCTGGATGACCTCGGGCTGCTGGCGCCGGTACTCCAGAGGTTCTGCAGCGACCCGGACTTCATCCTGGACCTGTCCTCCATAGGGGACCCATCTGGTGCCACGTCCTCCCCAGGTGGGTCGGCGCCACCCGGTGGACAGTCCTGGACCTGACAGAGCGTCAGAGCCAGGACAAAAACTAATCACTTTGTTATGAGGATCAATCAGAAACTAATCACTTTGTTATGAGGATCAATCAGAAACTAATCACTTTATTATGAGGATCAATTAGAAACTAATCACTTTGTTATGAGGATCAATTAGAAACTAATCACTTTGTTATGAGGGTCAATTAGAAACTAATCACTTTATTATGAGGTCAATCAGAAAACTAATCACTTTGTTATGAGATCAATTAGAAACTAATCACTTTATTATGAGGATCAATCAGAAACTAATCACTTTATTATGAGGGTCAATCAGAAACTAATCACTTTGTTATGAGGATCAATTAGAAACTAATCACTTTATTATGAGGATCAATCAGAAACTAATCACTTTATTATGAGGATCAATCAGAAACTAATCACTTTATTATGAGGATCAATTAGAAACTAATCACTTTATTATGAGGGTCAATCAGAAACTAATCACTTTGTTATGAGGATCAATTAGAAACTAATCACTTTGTTATGAGGATCAATCAGAAACTAATCACTTTGTTATGAGGATCAATTAGAAACTAATCACTTTATGAGGGTCAATCAGAAACTAATCACTTTGTTATGAGGGTCAATCAGAAACTAATCACTTTGTTATGAGGGTCAATCAGAAACTAATCACTTTGTTATGAGGGTCAATCAGAAACTAATCACTTTATTATGAGGATCAATTAGAAACTAATCACTTTGTTATGAGGGTCAATCAGAAACTAATCACTTTGTTATGAGGATCAATTAGAAACTAATCACTTTATTATGAGGGTCAATCAGAAACTAATCACTTTGTTATGAGGATCAATTAGAAACTAATCACTTTGTTATGAGGATCAATCAGAAACTAATCACTTTGTTATGAGGATCAATTAGAAACTAATCACTTTGTTATGAGGATCAATTAGAAACTAATCACTTTATTATGAGGATCAATTAGAAACTAATCACTTTATTATGAGGATCAATTAGAAACTAATCACTTTATTATGAGGGTCAATCAGAAACTAATCACTTTATTATGAGGATCAATTAGAAACTAATCACTTTATTATGAGGATCAATTAGAAACTAATCACTTTATTATGAGGATCAATTAGAAACTAATTACTTTATTATGAGGATCAATTAGAAACTAATCACTTTATTATGAGGATCAATTAGAAACTAATCACTTTATTATGAGGATCAATTAGAAACTAATCACTTTATTATGAGAATCAATTAGAAACTAATCACTTTATTATGAGGAATTAGAAACTAATCACTTTATTATGAGGGTCAATCAGAAACTAATCACTTTATTATGAGGATCAATTAGAAACTAATCACTTTATTATGAGGATCAATCAGAAACTAATCACTTCATTATGAGGATCAATCAGAAACTAATCACTTTATTATGAGGATCAATCAGAAACTAATCACTTTATTATGAGGGTCAATCAGAAACTAATCACTTTTATGAGGATCAATTAGAAACTAATCACTTCATTATGAGGATCAATCAGAAACTAATCACTTTATTATGAGGATCAATTAGAAACTAATCACTTTGTTTTATGAGGATCAATTAGAACTAAATCACTTCATTATGAGGATCAATCAGAATATTAACAGAAATCCTGATTTATGACTAAAAGTTTTTAATCAGGTTTTCTAAACTATTCATTTCCGTCCTGCTGTTGTAATGTGATCCTCTGGCCAGCAGGTGGAGCCGCTGCTCTGTGAGTTCATGGCTGTTTTTCTGTGCAGCATGAAGAAGGGTCAGATCATCAGCATCAGCCGCCAGCTGCCCAGAGACGGACCCTTCAAGACCTACGGAGACCTTCAGAACCACTGGAACCGCCTGGTACCGCGCCCGACCCGGCCCGCACTGTCAGAACCTCGCTCTGCCTTTCTGTGGAACCAGACTGGTTCCACAAACCACTGGGTTGATTCCAGCCACTGGAATCAACCCAGTGGTTGTTGGTTTTGATCCCCAGTACGGCTACTGGCTGCCGGAGCTGGAGGGGGGCGGAGTCTACTGCAGCGTCTACTTCAGGCCGGTGGGAGAGAAACTCTTCACGTATCCAACGTAGATTCAGTGCCTAGAAGCTGCACAGAGCAGCAGAGCATAGAAACCCTCAACTAGATATCACTGGTTATTAAAGCACTTTATTTCTGTCATTATTATTATTGTTGTTATTACCAAACGTCGTTCCTTCCATCCCGCCGCTCAGTTACCCTCTCAGCTGCATCCGCCTGCAGCCTGTGCAGCGCTGCCCCGGGGGCGACCTGCAGGGGGCGCTGGCCCGCTTCCTGGCCGACAGCAGAGAGCGGCTGCAGAACGTGTGCGGCTTCCCGACCCGTCTGACCAGTAAACCCAGTTACCCCGCGGCCGGCCTGACCACCGCTGCCTCCATGCAGGTAGGAACTGCAGCGCTGCTCGGTTCAGTCACACATAAAGTTATTTCCCAGGAAATATAGAAAAATAAAAGGTTTTGAAAGAAAATTTAAATTTAAAATCAAACTTTTTAAATTCTTAGATAAATTCATGTTTCTTTCTTCAGGTTTCAGACATTTGAGAAACATAAAACTAAATATTCTTTTTGTTTGTTTTACCAGTAAGTTTCTTTCTTTGTATTCTTCATCATTTTAATTTGTTCAAAAAGGTTTTTTGTTGCTTCAGTTCTGAACAACTGCAGGGAAAAAAATGTTTTTTTTTTGTCAACAACAGTAAACTAATTCAGGTTCTTCCTGGTTGTCAGCGCCTACTGAGCGCGCTCACAGCTGCTCAAGCAGCGGCCAATAGGAGGAGAGGAAGGATGCCATGTTCAGAAAACAAGACAAACAGAAAATAAACAACTTTCAAACTGCAAAACCAGCTACAGCTGATAGTTTATCCTAAAATAAACAATAACAATTATGATTAATAACATTCTCTCTAGCAAAACAGAAATAATAATGCTATGCAAATGACATAATAAATAAATAAATGATGCAGCTTGTTTGCTGCATCCTCTAATTGTTGTGGATGAAAATGATTCGCATTGTGAAATTAGAGCAGCTGTTACTGTACTGCCCTCTTGTGGAAGAACCAGGAAGTTGAAACAAAAAGGGAGAAATAATTTCAGTAATTTATTAATCTGAATGTTTATGATGTAAATAGATGGAGGTCGTGTCTCCTAACCGTGAGAATAGAAGTGGTTTTATTTCCCAGCCATTCCTGTAGCTTCCTGTATCCTCCCTGCTGAGCGTGGAGCTGCAGGAAATGTGATTATTTGCGCGTTTCCAGCCAATAAAACCTTCAGACAGTTTAACAACCTCAGAGCAGCGAAACTTCTTTCTCTGCATCTCCTGAATTAACATTCCTGACGTCAGTGGAGTGAAAGAAGCTTCTCCTCATGAGGTTTGGTGAAGAATTGACTGAATCCTCATTTTAATGCAGAATATTCTTCTTTATGCGCCGTAATAAAAGCGTTTCTCAGCAGCAGCCAGGCGCCGTAAAGCAGCTGCAGATCTTCCTGCAGGTTGAGCATCAAGCTGCTGAAATTAAAGCCATCCTTCATCCAGAGTGTAAGAGGAGGGAGAAGGCCGTCAGAAACTCTGTAGAGACGAGTTCAGCTCCCACAGAGTCGGGCTAAAATATTCATGCCGCTCAGCCCAGCTCCATCTGAGCTCAGGCGTTTCATTCTCACTTCAAAGGTGGAAATTTCTGCTGGTTTTCAGCCTGGAAGGTGAAGCTGAGCGGAAGAAATGATTGCACTTTTTCTTTTGTCCTCATTAAAAGAAGGCACTTAAAATCAGCTGTACTATTATTTTTATCAGACTATTGTTGTCTTTCTCTTCCTATTTCTCTGTTAAATGAGTTTCAGTCTCTGTTGTCCGTAGTTACATTTAAATGTTTTCTCCGTATCTGGGCGACCCAGTACCGACCAGAATCACTTGCACAGACCTGCACATGTTTCAGTTTAACCTCAGCTCTGATGTTTGTAGCAACCAGATGTTCTGGAAAACAGCAACATCTAGAAAATATTTACTCCATGTGGAACAAGGTCAAAGGTCACAACATTTTCACCTCCGTCTCCTTTCATTAAAATGTCTGAAAGCCTCAGAATAAATTCATAATTAGAAACATTAGAACATTCTCAATGAAATGTTAGAGATTATAAATGTAAACATTTCAGCCACCATCAGTGTAATTTAGCTGTGATGCTAATCAGACACACCAGGCACTTAGGGAATGAAACAGACTTTTCATTCTCAGTATGTTAATTATTGATGCTTCTCTGTTTTTGTTATTGAATCAGAACATTATCGAACAGCCATTTCATTTTCATCACCATGGTTTTTAAAATACAGCTAACAGTGACAGTATATCCAGGGCCTATTGCAGAGCCCTAGTATGTATTTATTTAGTAATCATTTGATTCAGATCTCCATAATCAAAGTACATGGAAAGAATGAAATAATGTTTTCTAAAATTATACCTAAATTTTACATATTTATTTTTATTACTAGTTTTACTCATTTCCATTTCTAACTTCAAAATCAGAAGTAACTTTTTGGGTTTTGGTCCCAAACAACCTGGTTAAGATTATTTATGGAGTTTATCAGCATTGTGACCCAGGTGTAGTTCACACTCCGACCACCAGGAGGAACCAAAGCACTTCTAATAGTTTCCTCTATGAGAGGAGCATTAATCCGCCCAGCTTTGACCCTATTGGTTGTTTTCAGGTGTGATGCTGATTCCATAAAGACCTGAACCTCCAGGTGATCACGAAGAGTCGTTTCCTTCCTCAGGTTCTGAGTTGGGACCAGATCAACCTGACCACCGGGCCGGTTCTGTCCCAGCAGGCGCCGTCCTGCCGGGCGGACCCGCCCGCCTGGGTCCCCCTGTCCCAGCAGGGCGGCGCTCTTCCAGGAAGCAGATCTGGGAACTGGCTGTGGCGCCGTCCAGAGGACCGGTCGGCCCACCCGTCCTCCAGTCAGAACCAGGACCAGTCGGACCGCTCCCTGCCCGTTTCCTCTTTCTCCCAACACTTCCAGCCGGCTTCATCCCTCCCTCCTCTTCCTCAGCCCAGTCCGGTCCCAGTGAACCCGCCTCCCAAACTGGTTCCCATCTTCAGGAACAACGACCCGACCCGCCGGCTCAGCGTGGCTCTTCTGCGAGTCCAGAACCGGCGGAACGGAGGAACGGAGGACAAACGCAGACTCACCCTGCCGCTTCCTGCCGGGTCACAGGTCACACCTTCCTCCTCCTCTTCCTCCGCCGCGCCCCTCCCTCCTCCTCCTCGCCTCGTCCCTCGCTTCGCCCGCCGCCCCAAAAGCCGGAGCGCCGCCGTTTCCCCGCCGTCGGGTCAGTCCAGGGTCACCCGGATCTCCAGCCTCAGCCCGATGTTCAAGGCGAAAGCCGCCGTCATCCTCCCACCCAGAACCAAACCCAAACCCAGCAGAACCTCTGGGACGGTCCGACCCGAACGGGCCGCCAACTGCTGGAAGGCAGCAGGACCCAAAACCGTCGTCCCCAGAACCATCATGAAGACCAGCAGAGAGGCCGGGCCTGAAGGCAGCACCGAGCCAGAACCGACCCGGTATCAGAGGGAGACCGCCGCCAGCAGCAGGAAGGTTGGTCCAGAAAGTTCTGGTTCTGGTTCTAGAAGGAATTTAATGGCATCATTTTGTTAGAACCTTAAGATGTTTGTTTTGTTCTGTCCAGACGGTCGCCTTCGAGCTGCAAGAGAAACCCAACAAGTCCAAAGTTCTAGAGGAAGACGTGGAGAAAATGGCCAGAAGCAACCAGGTGAGACGGACCGACCCGGTTCTGCAGACGACCCGGTTCTGCAGACGACCCAATTCTGTAGACCGACCCGGTTCTGCAGACGACCCGGTTCTGCAGACGACCCAATTCTGTAGACCGACCCGTTCTGCAGATCGACCTAGTTTTGCTAGACAACCCGGTTCTGCAGGAAAAACTGATTTAAAAACTCCAATGAAAGCTAAAACCCAATCAACATTAGAGCTAACTTTAGCTTAGCGCTTAGCTTTCCTGCTAACGTGGAAAACATTTAGCGCAGTTAGCTCCAGTAAACTGCATGTTCTAAACACCTCAGGGTGAGGTATCGCATTGTGTTAGAGTGATGAACAGCGACAGAAGGCCTCTGCGCTGCGGCTACAAATTTTAAATACTTTATTAATCCCAAAGTGATAGACAGTGATGGACGATCCGGCGGCGGCTCGCTGAACGTTAATATCAACATGAGGTTGTAGTGTGATGTCAGCGCTGACGTCAGCGCTGCCTCATGACCTCATGACCTCACGGCTCCCTCTCTCCCTCCCTCCCAGTGGGCCGGGCTCAGCGGCCGCTCCCTGCTGCTGTGGCTCAGGAACAGAGGAATCCCTGTGAGCTCCAAGCTGAGGAAGGAGGAGCTGATGATGAAGGTGATAGGCTGCCTGGCCGAGGCCTGAGCCCTGATTGGACGGCGCCACAGCCAATCACAAAACGGTAAAATCACCCAGCAGCTGCTGTCCTGCTGGGAAGATTTAGTTGGTTTCATTTAAGACAGCACATTTATATTATTTCTTTGTTATTTTATTCATTTATTCTCGCTGTATTTGTTATTAAAAAAAGAAATGTATAGCATTTTTTAATTATTATTTTTTCTCTTTATTTGTTTTAGTTTTATTTTGATTGCAAACATTAATATTCATTTTTGGGTTTATTTTAAAAGTAGTTTTGTAGATTATTATTTATTTTGTATTGGTTTTTAATTAAAATAAATTGAGGTTTAACAGGAGATTCATTTGTTCCTAAACAAGTTTTATCATTTTCAGCTACAAAAAAGCTTTAAGTTTTTATAAAATCTGTTTTTTAAGCTAAATTTTCTGCTAAATGTTCAGAATGTTTTTGCATTTGTTTAAATATTTATTGAGCTTAAAAGTTCCTGGTTACATTTTTAAAACTATTTTTTTAGTTTCAGGGACATTTATCGCATATTCAGCGTTTTGAAAGAGTTTTACTTTCCTAAAGTTGGTTACAAAATGAAACCTGTAAGTTATAAAAATCCTGTTTTGTGAAAGTTTTTTCTGTTTTGTATTTATTACATATTTAAACTGAAGTTTCTTGTTTTGTGTTCATGATTGTACAATAATATTTATTAATTTAATTTTATCTGACAACTGAAATATCAGATGGAAAACGTGACGGTTCTGAGATTTAACTCTAAACTCTGGACTGCTTTTGGTTCTGTTGGACCAAAAGTAGACAGGAAATGGAAATTGGTGAGAATAATTAGTGAAAGAATTAGACGTCAGGAACTGGAGAACATCTGCTAGGAATCAATAAAACATGGAGGATAATGATGGGATCCACAGCGAGGGGAAGCAACTGGCTGCTTTCCAGCGGCTGGGAGGTGATAAATGGGCAGGAGAACCAGGTGAGACGAAACCAGAGAGCAGAACCAGGAGCCAAGAATCTCAAACTGAGGAATGAAGTGAGTATGGCATCCAGGGAGGGACAAAACCCTAAAAAGCAAAAACTCAAAGCGGTAAAAACTTCCTGATGAATCCAAAAAGCTCCAGATGGAGGATCAACTTCCTGCAGAGGAGAAACGGACCTGTATGTAAAGTTTTGACCCGCTGTGGATTCATGCAGATGAACCATTCAAACAGATGGAATGGAAGGAATCAATAAATAAAACTATTGATTACAAACATTAATAATCACCTTGATTAAAACGTCTAGATTCTCTGCCCACTGATTCTACTGAAGATTTTCTTCAGACATGCAGCGAACCCGTCGGTTCCGACCCAGAACGCTGACAGAGGGAACCGGGTCGGATCGGCGCCGGTCCAGACCAGAACAAAGACGCTTCTGTTTGAGGACAGAAACGAACCGAGAGATTTACGACCAGAGAAACGGTCGGGTTTTCACCGAGACGATCCAAACTCATAAATCACAGAGCATGAAGCCGAGGTTCTGCAGAGATCCGGATCCGACCCGCAAACTACAGGAACCACCGGAGAAAAGAATGTCATGCAGAATCACACAGCAGAAAAAGCAAACGTTGCGGGTCATTAAAACAGCCAAGATTGAATTATATTCATAAGAAAATGAGACGCAGCAGATTGTTTCTGTTTAAATTAATTAATATTATTAATAATATTGTTCTAGTTCACTGCTGGATCCTGTTTAACAGAACAGATATTATAGAAAATCTATTAATAACTTCATCTCATAGAAACAGAATAATTCACATAAGCTGCTGTTTTATAGCCTTTATTTTGACTAATTATAATTTTAATAAAAACATTTAGGATTAGAATATTTTATTGCAGAAATTAAAAGTATGTGATTTAACTAATCGAGGTTTAGTTTGTCTAAAATGTTGATCAATATTTAGAGTAAACATTTTCTGTTATTAGTTCTGATGTTTTTCATCTGAAGCTGAAAGTTTTTCCATAATTCTTGAATAAACTCAGTAAATCTTTAACTGGAAACTTGCCTGAAAAAATGCAATAAATATCAGTTTTTATTTTAGTTCATCACACAAACCTGAGCAGTTTTGATCTTCGGTTTAAATATCCAGAAACGTTTGTATTTAAACCGTTTCTGCTCTGTAACTTCAGTTTGTTCAATAAAACCTTATTTTCCTGGTTTTCCTCAGCAGAGAAATCGATTCATTCTCCTGATTTTTATTTAAATCTGAGTAAAAAGCTTCCAGTACCTGCAGGTTTGCAGCTCAGCCCTCTTTCTGTTGCTTTTATTTCTGGCTGTTTTTAAACAAACATGGACATTTCTCAGGATTTCGGCTTAAATTCTGATCTCGTTCCTGCAGACGTAAACCATCCGTCTCTCTGTGGGAAAGTCGTTTGCTCCTCCTCCTCCTCCTCGCTGAAATCCTCTGGCTCAGAAGCGGCGAAGGCGTTTTTATCTGACATGATGAATATTTTCCCAGCAGCCATAACTCATCATGAGTCGCTCTGGAAATATTTCCTTTGTGTTCCTGCGAGCGCCTGCAGCTGAAATATGACTTTCATTAATCAGGAGGAATGTCGGGTTCTTCTTCTTGTGCGGTAACGAGGCGCTTCGTTTGTTTTCTTCCCTTTAAGCTGTGAGAAACCAGGACAGGAAGTGATGTCACGGTGAAGGATTTGGTTTGTTGTGATGCGTTTCCTGTCAGTTTCAGCGGCGGCGGCGTTCTCTGCCTGTTTGAACTGGATGTTTGTGCTGCGTTTGTGGCGCAGAAACAGAAGCTCCTGTTGGAGCCCGTCCAGAACCCGAGGCGGCTGTAACCTTACACCAACAGTTGGTTTGACCTCTGACCTGCTGCAGGTCACAGGTCCTGCAGGAAATTAGCTCCACTGTGGGAAACTGAGAGGCTCAGGAGAGAAACCGTCTGGAAAACAGAACCTGTCAGAACCTGTTTGGGTCCGGATCCGGTCTGGTTCATATCCAGTTGCTCTGACTGGAAGCGTTTCGTTGTTAATCCCAGTGGAACCAGCAGCTTTCAGGCTGGGAGGATTTTATAAACTGGGAGTGAAAAACGACAGAATGAGAGAAACGACAGACGAAACGTTTCTCCACCAGGATGAGGGGATTTTTCACCAAAATGAAAAGTTTTTGCATCACATTAGTCTCATTATCAACAGCCGATGAGACCACTGATGGAGACGATGAAGAAGATGACAGGAAGTGGCATCAGGTTGATGGTGCAGCATGATTTAACCGTGAACAAACTTATTGAGCATTTTAATCTCAATAAGTTTTAATCTCAATAAGTTTTAATCTCATTAAGTTTTAATCTCTATAAGTTTTAATCTCTATAAATTTTAATCTCTATAAGTTTTAATCTCATTTCTTTTTTGCGATTATGAAAATTAGTTTTTGGACATTAGCAGGAAATTAACAAAGTCTCTTTGTTCTGACTGATTCAGTCCATTCAGAATCCAAATCCGGACCAGGAAACGATCCGGTTCTGGACGGGAAATGAAGGAGCAGAACCAGAGAACATTAGTGATCTGTTGTAGAAATCAGAAAAACTTGAGTTTAATTGATCAGCCATGGATTCCTGATGATTTGCTGAATCCTGTCTGATTGGAGGAAAACCTGGAGGAATCCCAGCCGGGCTCCAGGATCCGGTGGGTCCAGGATCCGTGTTTGTCCTCAGACCAGAACCGGCCCGGATCCACTTGGTTCTGCTGCTTCAGACGTTTCTGTAACAAAGAGCCTGAAGGATCATGTTGGTCTGATTCTGCTGGAGGGAAGAAAACCAGGCGACCTCTGACCTCTGCTTACAAGTTAGTATTGATGAACGCCTTTTGTCAGTTCAGTGGAATATTATCAACATTCTGTTTCTGTTTTAGATTCTAAAACTCAGTGGCTTCATTACCTCCTCCTGGTTCTCCAGAACCTTAATCACCTGTTATTGTATTCAGGTGGTTCAGCAGAGGCTCATCTAAAGGTTGCAGGACTGGATGTCGACTCCCTGTTCCAAATATTTGATCCCTTTAAAGCCAAATGAAAGTTAAAATAATAAATTAAAATATACATTTTCAGAGGAAATCTTAAATAAATCAAAAGCACATAAAGAGCAACAAAGTAACAAAACTGAATATTTCATTTAAAAATTATACATAAAATTGATCTTAAAATGTACAATTTATTGCATAAAAACAGGAGAAATGAAGAAAAAGCTGATTCTAAAGAAATCTGTTCCAAACCTGGGTCCAATAAACTACATATTAATATGATATTAATATCATATCATTAATATGATTAATATGTAGTTTATTATGGAGTTAAACACATTAAACTATTTAATATGTAATTCACTCAGATTTAGTCAGAAGGTTTTAACCTGAAGCTCTTTCTGATCCGTTCTTTGTGAAGCTCAGGATGTTTTATGGAGTTATTTCATAAACTTAACGGATTACAGAACCAGGTGTTTCCGGGTCAGAACCAGAACTGAACTCCTGGATGTTTCTGTTTGTAGTTTTATTTTATTTGAAGGATTTGATTTTGTGGAGAACAAATGAATCTTGATTCAGATCTGATTCATTTCCAGAACCAGAAAATAAGATTTTCTTTCTGAGCAGGAAGATAAACTCTGTTTCTAGTAAAAGTTCTGTGGAAGCTGCAGGACGGTTCTGGTCCGTCTGGGTCTGCAGGACGGTTCTGGTCCGTCTGGGGCAGCAGGACGGTTCTGGTCCGTCTGGGTCTGCAGGACGGTTCTGACCCGTCTGGGTCTGCAGGACGGTTCTGACCCGGCGGGTTCATAACTCAGAACCAGCTGGCTGTGAAATTAGCGGCTCTGCTATCAGCTTATCGTTAATGAAAGCAGAGCAGCAGAGAGGAGGAGTCGGACCGACACGCTGTGGTTAGTGGGCAGCACAGCCTGCTCCAGTTAAACTGGTTTATGACCAGTGAGAAGGGGGCGGGGCTACTGGGAAAACCACAGCAAATTGGAACCAGATGCTTCTGTTTGGGCCCAGAGAGGAAAATGCTGCAGGAATGTTTCCACTGTCTACTGGGACCAGAACGACCCACTGCTGAAACGGGTCCAAACTGGATCAGAACCAGGACCTAACAGCAGTTCTACAACAAGATGACTGAAGATGGAATCAGGTCCTGCAGTGGCCTAGTCAAAGTCCAGGCTTCAACCTGACGGAAATGTTCTGGTTGGATCAGATCAAGAGCATCAAGAGTCGAGATGGAAAATGAAAGCAGCATCAGCCTGATGCTGCCGCTTCGTTAGCGCCTCCATCCTGCCGTGAGGGGACAGAGAGCGTCCTGTAGGGGGACAGAGAGCGTCCTGTAGGGGGACAGAGAGCGTCCTGTAGGGGGACAGAGAGCGTCCTGTAGGGGGACAGAGAGCGTCCTGTAGGGGGCGCTCGCTGTCCCCTAATGGCGCCCCCTACAGGTCGCTCTCTGTCCCCTAATGGCGCCCCCTACGGGACGCTCTCTGTCCCCCTACAGGACGCTCTCTGTCCCCTCAGGACGCCCCCTACAGGACGCTCTCTATCCCCTCATGGCGCCCCCTACAGGACGTTCTCCTCTCTGACGGTTCTGCACTCCAAGCATCTTGGAGTGAAAGAAACAAGAAGAAATTATTTTTACCGAGACGCTGAACAAATAAAAACTGTTTACTGATTCTGGTCGGGTTTGTAATCCGGACCGAGCAGAACCAACCTGACGAGCTGAGATCCGGTTCCTGAAGCCCAGATCAGAACCAGCAGAGGGTGAAAGCACACTCCGAACCCAACAGACGGACCGCCAGAATAAAAGCATCAAACGGCTGAACGGCGTCAGAATGGCCCGGCCCGGTTCTTCAGAACCGGCCCGGATCTATTTATGCCCTCCAGCTTTATGCAAATGAGGCTCCATAAATATTAATAAGTTTTTATTTCCAAATCAGAAAATGAAAAACAAACAGAAGAGAAAGAAACTCTGGAGTTATTCTGCTGAGAACAGAACCAGAACCGACCCGGTTCTTTGTCTCCTGCTCTGAATGTTGGACCTGCATCAGATCCAGGTTCTGGACGTTTCCAGGTGAATCCACACCTGAAGTTGCCATGGCAACACTCGTTTGTTGTTCTTTGGTTTCTTGGTTTTTCTAAAGTCAAACGGGTCAACAGAACCGACTGAGGGACCGAACCCGGTTCTTTCTCAGGAGTTTCTGTTTTCTTGGTTCTATACTTACTGCACCTGCTGCTCCACAGAACCCCAGAACCAGAGGGTCCAGAACCAGCAGCACCAGAACCAGAGGAACCAGAACCAGCAGGACCAGAACCAGAGGAACCAGAACCAGCAGCATCAGAACCAGAGGAACCAGAACCAGAGGGTCCAGAACCAGCGAGCTGGTTCTGGTTCCTCTGGTTCTGGTCCTGCTGGTCCTACTGGTTCTGGTTCCCTCTGGTTCTGGTTCCTCTGGTTCTGGTCCTGCTGGTTCTGACCCATATCGGTTGTGTCTCGGTTCTGATGCTTGTTTTTAATGGAGCTGCTGGGATCCGTCAGCGAGTCGTCGCTCGGCGCCGCAGGGACCGGATCCGCTCCTCTGATGTCGGGTTTCTGGTCCAGTCGGTTCTGTTCCGACCCGTTCCTGGAACCGATCTCCACCAGAAACCTGATGGTGGCTGTTTGTGTCCTGATTGATAAAATGCAGAGAAATATTGGAGACCTAACCAACCAGCACCACATAGACAGATGATGTGAGTTCTGGTCCAGTTCTGACCAGCATTATGTCACAGAATCAATAAGTTACTGATTCACCTTTAAATCTAATTATTTACAATCAATTTCTGGCCTGATCAAAATCAGATTTATGATGTTATCAATATTTGTCAGCTGAGCCTCCAGGTTCCTTCTGATGTTTTATTTTGGGGGAACGTTTCTGGAGGATCTTCATCTCCCTCCTCATCATCAGGTCAGAACTCAGGAATATTAATATTAATATTGATATTAATATTAATATGAATATTGATATTGATATGAATATTAATATGAGCTGCAGTCGGTTTAAATCTCCCAGTTTTATTCCAGTTCATCCTGAGAAACAAACAAATTCAACAGATTTTCATCAGTTTATTCAGAGCAACATGTTTTAGTTTATTGTATTAATTATTCTTAAAGTATCAGAGGAAAACTGGTTTTAATAAATTGAAGTTGAACTTTGTGACCCAGAGAGAAAAACAAAAAACCATCAAATCATTTTCAGATGGAGATGAAAATAAACGTTAAAATAAAATTAAATTTTAACATGAAACTCATCCAACTTCAAACTGATTTTATTTTAAAACAAACTTTAATTTATTTTATTAACCTGTTGTAAATTTACAGCCAAACATCCTTCAAATAAACACAAATATCATCAAATTCATGTAGAAATTAATTTGTTTCTGGTGAAATTTAGTTGGATTTTTCTCTTTCCTATTTTATGGACGACAGAAAAATGTTCAACATTAAAATTATTAATTAAGCAACAAAATATTTTATGAAGCAAAGAAACATTTTATTTAATAATCCGTTTTTCAGAAGCTAAAAATGTTTATTTTCTCCTTGAATGAGAAAAATAGAATAAATCTCACTGAGACGAACGAGCAGAACCTGCTAACGAGTCACCATGCTAACGAGTCACCATGCTAACGAGTCACCATGCTAACGAGTCACCATGCTAACGAGTCACCATGCTAACGAGTCACCATGCTAACGAGTCACCATGCTAACGAGTCACCATGCTAACGAGTCACCATGCTAACGAGTCACCATGCTAACGAGTCGCCATGCTAACGAGTCACCATGCTAACGAGTCACCATGCTAACGAGTCACCATGCTAACGAGGCTAACTGCCTGTCCTCCCGTTGCCATGGTTACCGGCTGGCTGAGGAAGAGGAGGGGCGGAGCCTAACGGATCCCAACAGATCCCAGCGGATCCCAGCAGATCCTAATGGATCCTCGTTACCAAATTCTGCTTGAAGAAGAAACAATCCTGCAGGTTTTTGGTTCCCAGATTCATCAAAATCACAATCAGTTTTACAAACTGACTATTAAGAGTCTGCAGGACCACGAAGAAACTCAGAACCATCCGGTTCTGATCCGCAGGGATCCGTTCTGGTTTGTTTCCAAATCACCAACATCTGTTTGTAAAATATCTGGATTTTCTCTGCAGGTTAAACTAAAAGCTTTCATGTTGGTGAAAAATCTCCAAAAGTTCATAAAGTTCAAAAGTTTGACTCAGACGAGAAATTATTTCCAGACGTTCTGCGTCACAGCGGCCCGGTTCTGGAGTCATCATGAGGTTCTGGAGTCATCATGAGGTTCTGGAGTCATCATGAGGTTCTGGAGTCATCATGAGGTTCTGGAGTCATCATGAGGTTCTGGAGTCATCATGAGGTTCTGGAGTCCTGACCGGGTTCTGAGTTGCTCGATCCTCATGAGGACATTTTGCTCTCAGAAGTTCAGCGCCGTGTGGACGCGCTGCGGGTGGACGCGCTCCGGGTGGACGCGCTCCGGGTGGACGCGCTCCGGGTGGACTCGCTCTGGGTGGACGCGCTCCGGGTGGACGCGCTCCGGGTGGACGCGCTCCGGGTGGACGCGCTCCATGTGGACGCGCTCCGGGTGGACTCGCTCTGGGTGGACGCGCTCTGGGTGGACGCGCTCCGGGTGGACGCCCTCCGGGTGGACGCGCTCCGGGTGGACGCGCTCCGGGTGGACGCGCTCTGGGTGGACGCGCTCCGGGTGGACGCCCTCCGTGTGGACGCGCTCCGGGTGGACGCGCTCCGTGTCGTCGTTTGTCCACTTCCTGTCCTCAGGAGCCACTTCCTCCTGCATCAGGGCCCTGAGGACGCGAGGAGGCGCCGATGGACCCGGCGGGCTCCGCCCTCGTCCTCGGCGCCGCCGTCGGTCTCTGAGCAGTCCTGCACGGCTCGCTGCAGCTCCACCTGTTGAACGAAACGGATCAGAAGAATCATGGAAAGGATCTGATGATGGTCACTGGAGACAGAGGAAGCAGCAGCGACCTGTAGGTGGCGCTGATATGTTTTAATAACCTGCAAACCCAAAAACTCACGAGAACAAGAAGAACATTTCAGATCCACTTTACAACAAACCAATGAAAACTAAATATTTTATTTTGGACCAAAATGTTTTATAAACGGCTGGAAGGAGATGAAATAAGCTTTTATTGCACATTTGACCTTTTATTGCACATTTGACCTCCATGTGGAGTTCAAGGTGGTTTATCATGGCAGAAATAAATAATAATTATTTGTCTCTTCATTTAAACTCCAGTCTCTGAGGTAAAACTGTTTGGTGGATTAATATTAACAAACATCAATATTTAAATATTACAGATTCATTTCAAACTGTCAACTATTCACATTTGAGAACTTTGCACATTCAGTGATATGAGTTAATTCATTTAGTGGGAATATTAATAAAGGTTTAATTAGAGAAAAAGTGCATTAAATATTTTCTGTCATGTTTCAGTGGATAAAGATAAATGTGCTAATCAGAAATGGATCAATGTTTTCCAGCCCAACCTGAAGCGGGAGTCCTGCCTTCGCTCCGAGGAGCGTTGGAGAAAACCAGGGCCGGAATATTTTCTCACAGATCACCTGGGAAAGAAAACGGGACAAATGGAGGGAATTTGATCCGGTTGGTGCAAAACAAACGATAAGAAACGGAAAATAACAAAACATGAAAGAAAAGAAAAATCGATCAGATGTTGAATCATCTGAAGGCGATTTGAGAAAAACAAAACCGTCTTTCTGAACAGAGACGCCTGGCAGAGGGAGGTCATCAGGTCATCAGGTCATCAGGTCATCAGGTCATCAGGTCATCAGGTCATCAGGTCATCAGGTCAACCTGAGCAGACACCTGCGGAGCGTCGGCCAATAGGAGAGCAGCTCTTCACTCAGCTTCGTTTTCCTCTCTCTCTTTGTTTTTCGTTTTAAACTATTTTGGTTCAGATATTAAAATCAAATGTTGATTAATTAACTTTAAATTTTGATTTCTTATGAAATAAAGAAGCTGTTTAGAATCTATTCAAGTTTTGTTTCAATCAGTTTATAGTTTGAATCTGTAAATGATTTTCTGGTTTTTCTCCTGTTTCATCTTTTGTCTCCGTCGTTTCGTTCCGTCGTCGCCTGGATGATGAAGCTGATATCTGATATCAGAGACACTCGATCAGCAGCCTGACAGTCTGACCTCCTGCTGCCATGATGATGATGATGTGATGAAGATCTGAGGCCTTTCAGAGCAAAAGGCCTCGGCGGCCGATCTACTGCGCTTTAAACATATATTATTATTATTATTAGTTAATATAATTCATCTATTTTCAGCTATGAAATGCATAATTATAACATTTATTTCAATATCAAGTCAAATTATCCTTCCATAATTAACAAAAGCAGAAGAAAATAAATATTTGACTCTAATATACGTCAGTAAAACATATTTTTTAAAGAATAAATTTCCCAGCCTGGGTTAAATATAAATAAATAAGTATGAATTAAAATGAATCACTGAAACTGAAATGATTCTGATTTGAAGTTCCATAAAGAGATTGGTCATGATGTGATGAATCTCAGGTGAACTCTGACCTGCAGGTTGGAGTTCCTGCGCCGCGCGCTGCAGCGCCGCCGCTGCGGCTCACACCTGGACCAGCAGTCGAAGAAGTTACAGTCGTCGTCGCTGCTGCAGTTCTGCTCCAGGATGTCCCTCATCTTGGGCTCGAAGAACGCCATGTCCACGTCGATGGCCACCACCTGAAAGGTCAGAGGTCACAGGCACCTGATGCATGCAGCCAGAAACGCTGCTGGGAGATTATATTCAAATTAAAGATTAACTTCAGTAAATTGTAAACATTATTTTTTAAATATTTTAACCTGGTTCATTTTTATCTAAATACATTTTCTGAACATAATTTTGAGTCAAAAAGATAAAAACATAATAAAAACTTTTATTTTGACATTTTAAATTCAACAATGTTTTCCTTAAAACCTTTGAATTTATTTCAATTTAATTTTTTTGATTTTCTAAAACATTGATAAATTCCTAAAAATAAAAATATCTGAACTTTATTTTCCTAAAACAAATTTCTAAACCTGCCGACTTTAAAACCTGAAACAGAAAATATGAAAATAGAAAAATATTATTTTTACACCAACTTTCAAAATGTTTTATATAAAATGAAGGATTTATTATTAGTTAATAAACATATGTAAATAATAATAATTTGTATAATATTCGCAATAATAATTATAATAAATATATAATATTATATTGTTGTTATAATTATTATCATACATAAGATTAGGCAGAACATTTCAAATCTATTTGAATTCTGACAATTATAATAATTATCATTATTATTGTTATTATAATTTCTAATATTACTATAATAATTATATTAATTCTCCACATCCATAATTCTGAATGTCCAGAGTTTCACACTTGAGTTTTCAATTTGAGTTTTAAGTTTATTTCTAATTAAATGTGGAAACAAAAATCTTTAAAATGTAAAAATTGAATTATATTTTGTGTAAAATATGATGAACATTTTAGTGATTTATTTATTCAGGATTTATGAAATTATTTTAAATCCTGAATTTTTGACAAAAAGCAGAAAAAAATCTGACTGTAAAATTTTAATGTTAGAACTGAATAAAAGTTTCATGATTTAATCTGAGATTAATAATCTGCTGGGATTTTTCAATATTTCTAGATTTATGCTTAAAAATAAACAGCAAACAAAACTGATTGTATGACGGAGCGACAACGTAACAATTACCTGATTTTAGTTTTTACAGAGTTAAAATCATTTATTTTGTGTTTTAACAGATAATGAGGTTAATAAATTAAAAGATGTTCATATTTAAACTGAGAAAGTTTGTTGAGGTTCTTGTTCCCCCAGCAGTCAGGAAACAACGATCAGCTGTAACAAACTTTATGAGGCATAAATCAGTTTATTGACGACGACATGATGATTATTATTATTGTTTTAGTTTCATAAGCAAACCGTATGTTTATATTCAACCTTCATGTTTTCATTTCCATCTTCATAAGTTTGAACTAAAATAAAATCTTTGGCTGGATGGAAACTTTTTATATTTTTGTATTTTTCTGCCTGAAGCCTCAGAAATAAATATAATTCCTGGAAACTTAAAGTCATTTTTCACTGTCAGCAAGAACAGATTTGATTTTGTTCATGTTTTTTAATTTATATCTAAATGATCAGAAACTTTCTGATATTGAATCATTTTAAATCATCTGCAGGTTTTTAGTTTGAAGCTCAGATTTGTTGAGTTTTAAATCTTTTATTTTGTTTTTCTGTTTCTGTCGTTTCAGCATCAAATGACAGAAACATATTTTCATATTTTATCAATGATGATAAAATATGAAAATTAATGATTTTATTGAGGAAACAAAAACATCCTGAAACTTTTTCAGGATGGTGAAAAAACTTTTGTCACAAAATTTGAACAAAAACAGCAGAAGAATAAAAATTATTACAGATCAGATTTTAGATCATTAAGACATTAAAACTGTTTCACTGAACAAAATGATTTCATGTAAATTCATTAATAATCTGAGTTTATTCTGAAAAACCTTCAGTTTTAAAATGATTTAAATGTTTTGTGTTTTTATTCTGTGGTTAAACATAAACATGTTGACTTATTATTATTAATAAGATTCTTATTATTATTAATAAGATTCTTGTTATTATTAATAACCTGACTTTTCATTTTGTGCTTTATGGTTGAATTTTGAGCTGAATCT